>NC_039364.1:71917296-71920473 GCF_003573695.1 Papaver somniferum | reverse complement strand
CAAGGCGTTTTGCTCGCAACGTAACAAGGCTATATCTCTCGCTGCTCGGGAAGGCTGGTTTTATTGCTTGTATTGAGTACGAGTCTTTGGACCAATATCGGGCATTGGGCTGGTGGTTGAGACGAGACTTTATGCTTGCCAAGGTACAAGTCTTTATACTCGAGTGCAAGACGAGATTTGATGCTTGCGATAAAAGCAAGACATATGTGCTCAAGGTGAGACTTTATGTGCTTGCGATGTGATGCAAGGCTTAATAATGAAGGGTCTAAGCAATCCTCATCTCCAACTCGATCACGTCGTTTTCCACGAACCTCGAACTCGATCATGTTGCTGCTCCATGTGCACATCAAAGTTTCTCGAACACTGGAATTTTCGCTTTCATGTTGTAGGGATTTGAAAAACGGTTCTAACGAGCTAAAAATCACTCAATTCGGACTTAAAACGAAGAAGATATTGGCGAAACAAGTTTTGAACGAAGCGCGTGTGCTCTTGCTGATGTTGCAGTGACTGTATCAAGACTGCTGATGTGGCAGTCGATGACTGGACAAATGTGCTGACGAGGCACCATCATGCTGACGTGGCAATGTGTCACAAAACCCAGTGAGCACATCAGGGTCGGGTGATGATGTGGCAGTGAGCTGACGTGGCAACTGCGCTGACTGGATATGTTGCTGAGTTGGCAAATACTAACTGTACATGTCCGCTGACGTGGCGACGGGTCGCGCTGACGTGGAAGTGGCACGTGTCAGTGAGCTTGATGACGCATCGCTGCTGATGTGTCATCTGGTCAGACCCGAACGGTCTGAACCAGGTAGGGCGACGTTGAACCGGTTTGATTCGAACCAGACCTGATAGGCTGCACCAGTTGGTGAACCGGAAGCTGAATAGATCGTACGGACTAGATTTCATGGATCTGATGGATTTGGTTGATTGGATTCGAAGCTGTACGCGAGGCTGCACCTATGTGGTTGTACAAGGGAGAAGCGTTGGAAACGCCTTTTGTAACAGATATATTTGTTACTGTTGTGTAACTCTTCTGCTACTGTTTCTCCAACTTTCGCAACTGTTTCTGCAGCTGCTTGTAACAGTATCTTCAACTTCGCAACGGTTTCTTCAACCATAATTTTGCTGATTTTTGCTGGAAATTTGTGCACGAATTTCGAGAGTTTTGTCGCACCTTTCTCAACGGAAAAACACGATCGTTTCCCTCGAATCCCCTTAGTCGGCGCCAATGTTTGCACCCAGAAATATTTTCGGGCACTAAAGATGATGATTTTGGTGTTGTTAATGGAAACAGAGTTAAAAACATGAAACCAGAATAAAGAAATGAGACGCAGATTTTACGTGGTTCGGCATGGTTTTCCTACATCCACAGGTGAATTCCCCTTGGGGAGTGATGTTTCATTGATCTTTAGGATTACAATGGATTTTCAATAACTTTTTTCTGTATTAGCTTGCCTTCCTTCTTATTCTCTACCAGGGTGCCCCTATTTATACAGTTCTGAACTACGCTCTTACTCTCATTATGAGGTAAACATAAATTGTATTTATTTCCCCTGTAATTAATTTTGCATGAAACTTCCTGGAATTAATTTTGCATGAAGCCTACCTTGCATGCCTCCTAGCATTAATCCGCATGAAACCGCCCTAGCATGCCTCCTGACATTAATCTGCATGAAACCTCCCTTGCATGCCTCCTTGTATTGATTTGCGGGCCTCCCGTGTATTTTATACACGGTACAAACATCGCCCCTTCTTAACCCCCAACTTGTTGGGGGTTAAGAATTTTGTTTTTCCTTCGCGTCGATCGCCGATGACGTAACTCGCCAGTCGCCCCCAAGCGTGAGTAGAGACGTTACAAAGACGCCCCCAACTGTGATAACCTGCAATAAAATTTGCTCACGTGCTAGGCGAGACTTTTTTCCACGTGGTGGACTTGATTATGCTCGAGAGCTAGTCGAGTCTTGAGCAGAGTGTAGTGTGCTTGCGGCTGGGTCAAGGCGTTTTGCTCGCAACGTAACAAGGCTATATCTCTCGCTGCTCGGGAAGGCTGGTTTTATTGCTTGTATTGAGTACGAGTCTTTGGACCAATATCGGGCATTGGGCTGGTGGTTGAGACGAGACTTTATGCTTGCCAAGGTACAAGTCTTTATACTCGAGTGCAAGACGAGATTTGATGCTTGCGATAAAAGCAAGACATATGTGCTCAAGGTGAGACTTTATGTGCTTGCGATGTGATGCAAGGCTTAATAATGAAGGGTCTAAGCAATCCTCATCTCCAACTCGATCACGTCGTTTTCCACGAACCTCGAACTCGATCATGTTGCTGCTCCAAGTGCACATCAAAGTTTCTCGAACACTGGAATTTTCTCTTTCATGTTGTAGGGATTTGAAAAACGGTTCTAACGAGCCAAAAATCACTCAATTCGGACTTAAAACGAAGAAGATATTGGCGAAACAAGTTTTGAACGAAGCGCGCGTGCTCTTGCTGATGTTGCAGTGACTGTATCAAGACTGTTGATGTGGCAGTCGATGACTGGACAAATGTGCTAACGAGGCACCATCATGCTGACGTGGCAATGTGTCACAAAACCCAGTGAGCACATCAGGGTCGGGTGATGACGTGGCAGTGAGCTGACGTGGCAACTGCGCTGACTGGATATGTTGCTGAGTTGGCAAATACTAACTGTACATGTCCGCTGACGTGGCGACGGGTCGCGCTGACGTGGAAGTGGCACGTGTCAGTGAGCTTGATGACGCATCGCTGCTGATGTGTCATCTGGTCAGACCCGAACGGTCTGAACCAGGTAGGGCGACGTTGAACCGGTTTGATTCGAACCAGACCTGATAGGCTGCACCAGTTGGTGAACCGGAAGCTGAATAGATCGTACGGACTAGATTTCATGGATCTGATGGATTTGGTTGATTGGATTCGAAGCTGTACGCGAGGCTGCACCTATGTGGTTGTACAAGGGAGAAGCGTTGGCAACGCCTTTTGTAACAGATATATTTGTTACTGTTGTGTAACTCTTCTGCTACTGTTTCTCCAACTTTCGCAACTGTTTCTGCAGCTGCTTGTAACAGTATCTTCAACTTCGCAACGGTTTCTTCAACCATAATTTTGCTGATTTTTGCTGGAAATTTGTGCACGAATTTCGAGAGTTTTGTCGCACCTTT
>NC_039364.1:71500571-71605152 GCF_003573695.1 Papaver somniferum | reverse complement strand
TACAAAAGATGAATATATCATCTGCAAACATCAAGTGTGTTGGCTGACTTCCTCCCCTGATCACCATTGGTTGTATTTTTTTTTTCATTTGTACTAATTTTGTAATGTTTCTACTAAGTACTTCTTCAGCTAGCACAAATAAAATGGGTGAAAGTGGATCACCCTGCCTCAATCCCCTTCCAACACCAAAGAATCTACAAGGACCCCTATTCACAAGGACAGATATCATTGCTGATTCAAAAATCTTCTTTAAGCACAATATTCCTACATCAGAAAAGCCAAATCTTCTCAACACTTCAAACAGAAATTCTCAGCTCAAGGAATCATAAGCTTGATATATCAATTTTGAGACCAACATTGCCACCTCTTCTTTTTAAGTCTAGTCATTCACTAATTCAGATGCTAAAACAACCTTTTCATGAATATTTCCACCCTTGATAAAAGCACCCTGTTGACAAGATATCATTCTACTAATTACTGTTCCAATTCTGTCAGTTATGATTCTTGTAATGATTTTGAAGTTGAAATTGGCCAAACCAATCGGTCTAAATTGTTCAGCTCTTTTGGCCCCTTGAGTCTTGGGAAGAAGAAATAAGAAATTAGAGTTAAACCCTTTTGGTATGAACCTGTTTTCCTAGTAGTATTGAATTGCATCCACTAACTCTTTTCCAACCACATTCCAAGCAAATTTATAAAAAAATCCTGGGAAGCCATCTGGTCCAGGTGCACTGTTTGCATCCATCCCAAAAACTGCTTTTTTAATTTCTTCTTGTGAAGGAACTGCATCCAAATATGTATTATCATCCTCATTAAGTATCTTTTGAATTGCCTCAAAAAGTTCATCCTCAAACACTACATTCTTCCTCTCAAACTTCTTTTTGTAATGTGAAACTAGAATATCTGAAATCTGATCTTGAGAAGTAACTACATTTCCAGCTTCATCTTCCAATTCAGAAACATTATTATAAGATTTTCTAATTTTCATAGTTGTATGAAAGAAAGTTGTATTTGCACCTCCTTCTTTAAACCATTTCACTCTAGCTTTTGCTCTCATTAACTCATTGTATTGCTGAGAGGCTAACTCATGTTTACCCCTTGCAATGATCAAGTTATTTAACAACTCATGTTTTCAGGATCTGCATCAGATTCTAAAGAAGCATCCATGACATTATCTTCGGTAGATTTAACTTTTTCACTTAGATCCCCAAACACTTCCCAATTCCATATCCAGTTCTTGAGCCTTTTCAATTTACTAATAAAACAGAAAGTTGGATTCCCAAAAACTTCTCCATTCCATGAATCTTGTATTACCTTGATAAAATCTGGATGAGTTGTCCACACAGCTTGATACCTAAATGGTATATTTGATGGTCTTGTAATATTTGTTACACCTCCCATTAAAGCTCCATGATCTGAAGTTCCTCTGACACCCACTTTATAGTTCCAACCTTCATATTGCTCCAGCCATTTAACATTATAAAATGATTTATCTAAATCACATAGTATCCTTTTTCTTCCCACCTTGTTATTGCACCATAAATATTTGATTCCTGACCTAGGAGCTTGCATCGAGTTACAAGATTCTATACAGTCTCTAAATTCTTGCATTGTTATTCTAAGTGGGCTCCTGCCACCCTTTTTTTTCCTCACAAGTAAGGACTATATTAAAATCACCTTAATAACCAAGGTAGCTTCATCTCATTAATGACTAAAAGTTCATACCATAGTTCTCTTCTGTCAATAGTTAAACATGCTGCATGGACTCCAGTTACCACTGCTTCCGCTACTTGAGTTGTTAAAGCTTGTCTTGTAGAAGAAATTATAGAAGGAATAGATAAAGAAGAATTCCAAAAAACCCAGATATTTCCCTTTAGTGTTCCATAAGAATTATGAATAACCATTCTACTTATACCAGTTAACCTTAATTGTTTCAAAATACTACTAAAAGCTCTCACGTTTGGCTCTGCAACCCAAAGTAAGGAAGGATTAAATTGTTGTACTAAACTCATGAGTTTGTCTTTAGCTTGAATTCTCCTCAAGCCTATGACATTCCAATAAATGACTCTCATTGAGATTGAGATTGAGAAGATTGAGAAGTATGAGAACTCCCCATTCCATTACTAAATTTTACTGAATTATTTGCCTGCTTTCTAGTAGTTACATTTGGAACAACTTTTTTACCCTTAATTGGTTTGGCCACAGCTTTAGAGAAAGTATGATCCTGTTTTTCCACCACTTCAATTAAAGCATTAAATTTACTTGGAGATTCAAGCTTACTCACATTTGAATCTTCTATTATTTTTCTTGCTTTTGCAGCTTTGCCAACATCCTTCCACTCATTCAAATTTTCAACACTAGAGATATTAGCTAAATTTTGTGTTGTATCCTCTTCTTTTTCTTCCACTACAACTGAAATAATATAAGGAATACTGTTACCTACCTCAACTATAGCTGATCTCCAGATAAAGTTGGAAATTCGATTAGAGAATTCAGAATTCCGTTAAAACCAACATTGTTGTCCCTCTGAAAAACCTCATTAATACCAGTGGACTTAATATTAGAAGTATCATTCTGACAAATTGGAATTAAGTCTGTTATTGCTCCCTCCTTATGTCCACTTGTTCCAGCATTTGAATTAGAAGGAAAGCATATATCAAATCCCACTGAATTTTGGTTTTGCCCCTTTTTAGAAGTATATCTCCATTGTTGCTATCTTTTAGGAGGATTTTCCTTGTTATTCTGTTCTCTTTTCTTGATTCTACATTCAGCTACAAAATTCTCAATTACCTGACAATGATTGCAAAACTTTGGTAAGTTGGAAAAACGAATTTCCTGCTCAAATTTTCCATACTTTGATTCCATCCCCACCTTATTAGGAATTACTTTAGCCAAATCAATTTCCACCAAGATATTTGCATAAAAACCAGCTTGCTTTTTCAATATAGTCTCATCAACACGAATTGGCCTACCAAATGATCTTCCCATTGCCATCAAGATGTTTTCCTTCCAATATTCTATGCTTAAACCAGGAAATGATACCCACACATAAGCAATAGAAGTTTTCTATAATTCAGGTATAAAGTCCCTTTCTCAATATCTGAGGCTTAAAATTTGATCCTCTACCGCCCATCGACCTTCATATACTAGCTTCATATCTTCAGCATCATCTAATTTTATAATGAAAAAACCCTTCCCAATTGGTATAATTTGACAATTTCCTTTTAACTGCCACTGTTTCCTCAAAATTGATTCAGCCAGCTAACTTTAGATGAACCAAATTCAAACGACCAATTAAACTAAATCTCCATTCATTCAAACTTTCATCAATTACTTCATCAGGAATAAAAATTGAAGTACTTGCCATATTAACACCAAATGAATCTTCATATCAAAGATTTCTTTACATTTCAAAACTCGAAGAATTTGAATTATCCGACATATTTATATCAGATTCAGATACTAAAATTAACCATTGATTATGAAAATAAAAACACCTGAAGAAAAATATTACCAGATTGCAATCAATTCTCACCTGAATTAATGAGGTTGATCGAAGCTCGAGAAAAAAAAATCGCCGATTTAGTCGCTGAGTCGCAGAGCTCGACTCAGTCCGTTTTGCTGAATGATTGCAACGAAAAAATTGAATCCAAGCATTCTACGAAGACGAAGATATTGTGAATTATTTTATATCTTGCATATCGGAGAAATCAATCTCAAGCCAATCCTTACGATTGTACTTAGTACGATAGAAACAACAAGATCAGATCACACAACTACAAGAAATTAGTATCGGTCTGGCTTCACAATCCCAATGAAGTCTTCAAGTCGTTAACCTACAGGGTCTCGGTAGAAACCTAAGGTTAAAGGAGAACCGACTCTAGCTAATACAACTAGTATCACACACGAGGTGTGGGGATTAGGTTTCCCAGTTGCTAGAGTTCTCCCTTATATTGTCTTTCAAATCAGGGTTTGGAATCAATGTTAGCTTAGTAACAAAGCATTCCATATTCACCGTTAGATGAAAACCAGATTCAAGCTAATATATTTCAACCGTTAGATCGAAACTTAGCTTGTTACACACAAATGAAATGCACGTTTATCTAGGTTTGTGTAACCGTACCCAAACATGTACATTTAGTTGGTTCAACAGTAATTAACCAAATGGTTAGCCATATGAGCACTTTCATATCAACCATATTCTTCTTTACCACAACTAGTTCAAATGACTCAAATGAACTAGTTAGAGAGTTGTTCAATTGCTTAGATCTTTATAATAGACACAATTGAAACAAAAACAATTTGATTCACTTGAATCGATTTATGAACTTTATAGCCACGGTTTGCAAACTTGCATTCCTTAGTTTATACAAGTTTAAGTTCACGAATAATAATTTTTAGAAAATAACCAACTTAAGTACGCGTACTGGTACGCGGACTTAAGTATCCGGAATAAGTTTGTTTTCAATTCACAAACTCCAGCAGAAATTCTCGGGATGAGAACCTCCAACAGTACGCGGGCTGGGTACGTGGACTTGGTACGAGGACTCTAGTTCCGGTTTTCCTGAGCAACAAAGTACGCATACTTTGGTTCAAGGAATAAGGACTTATACATGTATGAGTTACCACACAATGCTTATATCCAACCATGGTTATATAATCTAAACTCTCATTTCAATCATTGAAACATTCTTAGAGGACGTTATATAGTTGTTATTCACAAACCATTTTTCGTCAAAGCCATTTTCAAGTGATTGAAACTTAACATGACTTTCGTCACTAGTAAAGATGAACTTGGCCAAAGTGAAAGCTTACCAACACATATTTCGAGAAATAGATAAGCGAGATAAACTCGGCTCAAAATAGCAAATGTGTATAGTCATAATCTATATAGCAAAACGACTTTTGTCTCAAGATAAGAGATAGAGTAGATAAACTTTTGAGTGATAGATAAGTTCAAGTCTCCACATACCTTTTAGTCGATGAAGTTCCACCAGTTCCTTGAGTAGTTCTTCGTCTTTGTATGATGATTTCCATGGAGTCTTGAGCGCAACTACACTTTCTATCCCAGTCCGAGACTTAGCTAATAGTAGACTAGAAATCAAGACTTATAGTTTTGATCACTAACATTGACAAACATGCTTGAGATAGCAACGCATGCGAGTTCGACCGAGCAGTGCTCTAACAATCTCCCCCTTTGTCAATTTTAGTGACAAAACTATCAATACATGTGGAATACAAAAATAGATAAATAAACTTTTGTATCTTCTCTTCCACATGCCTGATATTCTTGGTTCTTCAACATTACTCGAAACTTTCGTCACTTCCAAGTACTCCAATGATCCCAAAGGTTGTAAGTTTAGTATCACCGTTGTTGAAAATCCGTAGTCATGACAATGAGAAAACAAGAATTCTCAATCATTGTTATACAATGTCATAGTATTATTATACAGCATCAAAGTTCAATTGTATCATAACTTCGACAACAATACTATGGTGATATGTATCACTCCCCCTTAGTCAATACTCCATCTCACATGGAAACCACTCCCCCTTACATAATGATCTAAAAACCATATGTATTTCTAGTGTGAACTACACATTAATTCTCCCCCTTTTTGTCAATAAAATTGGCAAAGGTACGAAAACTAGTGGGATCCCAATGAAATTTCCATAGAGACATTTCATGACCAAAAGCAAGTACATATCAAATTTTTTAGATGCAATCATATATCCGAAGCTAAATGCTTTCATCAAGGAGTTTATAAAGATACAAGATAACCCCTATAATATTCCACAACCGCACTCCCCACGAAGATTTGGCAATTAAGCACAAGTTCAATTAAGAACTCTCCCCCATAAAATGTCATTCCCGAAAGAACAACAAGAGCGACCTTACTTTCACAAGAAAAGAAGGATTTCTTTGGACATTACAAATCACATACGGATATGAATTTGAATCCAAAAACACTCAATTAAATTAACCACAAGAAAACCCATGATTAATTCAATCGGAATACACAACTAAATTACCACAAGAGTGTGATATATTCAATTGGTTATGCTCGACATAAGAGAACTCACGGAGCCGCACAATATATACATAAAATATGGATCAGGGAAGATCAATACTGCGGAATAGACAAGGATTCATTCTATTTTCCATCACTATTTGCACAATGACATATAATAGACATAATCCTCGTAAACAAAAGTTCATCCTATCTTCCATCAATACTTGCATAATGACATAATAGGATTAAAACTTTTGTAATGTCAAAAGTTCATTCATTCTTTTATTAATACACGCATATCGACATATGAAAGACTTAACTTTTGACAAGGTATGGGACAATCATAGTTCACGGATGCAAACACACATATCCCATAACAAATTTGCAATATATAAAACCATAAAGATTAATACTGCAAAAATCATCATCTTCCAAACAACTTTTCAGATTTAAACAAATAAACCTAAAAACATGAAGATGAAAACGTTGGACATAGCTATGTGTAATCACAATAATGGCTATTCCAAACTCTATTTATTCTTCTAAATAAAACACAAGAATAAAATTCTCATAACAAGATTTTACTAGATGTTAAGACATTTTAAGAATTCTTTATCGTCCCCGAACTCCTTGTCGTCAACAGCCATTGAGACATAAGGTTCATGAAAATAAGAGTTAATATCAATAAAACTTCTTGACTTATGTCGAACCAGGGCCTTCTGAATCTCATGAGTCTTAAGCACAAAATCCTTTATTTGTTGAATCTCCTTTCGTGTCTCCTTCAACACTTCAAAAACATCAGAAAACTTCTGAGAATTTGAAGGAACAACTCTTGGCTTCCTCACATTCATTCTTTTCCTTTTCAAAGTTGGAGGCAGCGGAGATTTCTCTTGTTCCTTCATGATTGATGGCTTGACAATCATATTAACATCTTTTCTATCAGAAGACATAATACTTGGAGCATCCATAAGCGTATGAGTTTGTGAGAGGAAATCACAATTCATGTCAACAAATAGTCTTAAGATAAAAGAAGTTTCAGGTAAGGAAAAAGGAATGTAGGGTTACGTAACCTTTAATAGGTTCGTGCACACACAATTCTGAATCTAGAGAGAGTAGAATTGTCGAGAATAACCCTCCTTTATTGATAGACAGGGATTCCCATTTGTATCAAAAAACAAAACTAAGAAAAAATGAAAGAAAACTTTTCCTAAAGCCTGAGAGGTGCACAACCTTGTATCTTTTGATCAGGCACATGAGACAAGATCACCAAATCAACACAATCAAGTTGTGTTGCGGTGAACAACAATCTGTCCACCATGTTCCTCTTGAGAGGAATCCATAGACCTTGTATATCAAAACGATTGGACCATGATTTATTCTCTAATGGTCTTGTTTTATCCTTGGAAACTAACTTCTTAGACGAAGATAAAATCTTACATACCTCAGCGGTCTTCTGAGCAAGTTTAAGCTTGTTTGCTAGTCGATTTGCTCTTCTTTGAAGTTTGTTGACATGTCTCAATTTGTGTTTGTACTTGTAACACTTTGATAGTTCATGACCTATGAGTGAACGATACGAGCATGTAATCTTGGATATAACTCAGGCATTTAAGATGTGCAAGCTGCTAGACACATAGTGGTACCTGAAACGTCATACACAGAGTTTCCAATGGAAAGGTCAATTTTTTCTTCCAGATTGGTTGAGTTTTCTTCTGAAAGAATATCAAGATTGATGTATGTATTGCTACAATTATCAAATCAATATTTTCAAAAAGAAGTGAAACACTTGATTTTTCATCTTCATTAGAATCATAGATGTCAGACATTTCACCAAGAGTTGCAGCAAGACCTTTGTTCCCAGTGTATTTCTTTCGATTTGGACACTCATTTGCAAAATGACCAAAACCTTTACACTTAAAGCACTGAGGCATATCCTCGTCATCAGTTTCATCATTATCCCTATTTTTAGGAGCAACACGATTATGTGGTTTATCTGATGACTTGATTTATCTCAGGAGAACCGTTTACTTCTATTCAAAAGAAGATCCCTAAACTGTCTTGTGATCAACGAGACTGACTTGTCAAGATCTTCATCTGATGAATCATCCCCAGAAAGATCATCTTCAGAGACGTAAACACTTTTACTTTTATCAAGTAATTTAGTGTTATTTAGTTCTTTGAAATCAACATCCTTATTAGACTTGGACGTATGCTCATGATCAAAGATATTTAGCCTCCCAACCAGAGTAATTATGGATAGCGTTGCGAAATTATTTCCTTCAACGATGGCATGTTTCTTAGAATCGTATCTAGATGACAATGATCTGAGAATTTTCATCACAATGTCCCTTTCAGGAATGGTCTTACCCAATGCAAAAGATGCATTAACAATTTCAGACACTTTGTGATTAAACTCATCAAATGTTTCTTCATCTGTCATACGAAGGTTTTCCCAATCAGAATTTAGGTTTTGAAGCCTAGCTTCTTTCTCACTGGTATTTTCTTCAAATACAGTTTCTAAGATATCCCAGGCTTCTTTAGACTTAGTGCACGTAGTCACATGGTGCTGAAGATCTGGGGTAATGGCATGTATGATAACATTTAAGCCGTCAGAATTTTGCTTTGCAGCAAGGATTTCTTCTGGACTATATCTACCAATATCCTTAAGTATAGATACATTGCCTTTTGTATTAACCGGAGGATCATAGCCGTTAACAACACGTACCCATGTTTAAAAATCACGAGTTTGAAGAAAACCACACATAACAATTTTCCACCATAGGTAGTTTGAGCCATCGAAAACTGGTGGTACGTTTATGGAGATAGAATTCCTGTCCATAGAGTCATATAGCTACAAACACAGACTTGTAAGGTCTTTAAACGTGTTTGCGTGCTCTGATACCAATTGAAAAAGCGGGGGTCTAACAACCACACCCAATATTTATATTAGCAGTCTGTATGGACTAACTCCAATATACTTTTAAGAGAATCAACTAGACAGTCAGACTCAATCTTAATAAAAGTATATCAAAGAGTTGTATCTCTCTTTCTCGATTCAATACTTACTCAAGCAAATAGAAATCTACGAGTCTAATTGAATACAAGAGAAATCACTTGAATGGTACCAAAGACCAATGTTCAAGTATCAATCAACAACCAAATGTTGGATTTCCCAATTGATCGATTTAACGCACAACCTGTGATATTTCAATTATATAACAAAATATAATGCGAAAAAGAAATAACACAGACACCAGAAGTTTTGTTAACGAGGAAACCGCAAATGCAGAAAACCCCCGGGACCTAGTCCATATTGAACACACACTGTATTAAGCCTCTACAGACACTAGACTACTACAAACTAACTTCGGACTGGATTGTAGTTGAACCCCAATCAATCTTACACTGATCCAAGGTACAGTTGCGCTCCTTACGTCTCTGATCCCAGCAGGATACTACGCACTTGATTCCCTTAGCTGATCTCACCCACAACTAAGAGTTGCTACGACCTAAAGTTGAAGACTTTAATAAACAAATCTGTATCACACAGAAAAGTCTACGGTAATAGATAAATCTGTCTCCAACAGAAATACCTACGAGTTTTTCTTCGTCTTTTGATAAATCAAGGTGAACAAGAACCAATTGATAACCCGGACTTATATTCCCGAAGAACAACCTAGTATTATCAATCACCACACAATAATCTTAATCGACTAGCGAAAGAAAATATTGTGGAATCAAAAACGATGAGACGAAGATGTTTGTGACTTCTTTTATATCTTGCCTATCGGAGAAATCAATCTCAAGCCAATCCTTACGATTATACTTAGTGCGATAGAAACAGCAAGATCAGATCACACAACTACAAGAAAGTAGTATCGGTCTGGCTTCACAATCCCAATGAATTCTTCAAGTCTTTAACCTACATGGTCTCGGTAGAAACCTAAGGTTAAAGGAGAATCGACTCTAGATAATACAACTAGTATCACATAGGAGGTGTGGGGATTAGGTTTCCCAGTTGCTAGAGTTCTCCCATATGTTGTCTTTCAAGTCAGGGTTTGCAATCAATGTTAGCTTAGTAACAAAGCATTTAATATTCACCGTTAGATGAAAACCTGATTAGATTCAAGCTAATATCTTTCAACCGTTAGATCGAAACTTAGGTTGTTACACACAAATGAAATGCACGTTTATCTAGGTTTTTGTAACCGTACCCAAACATGTACATCTAGTTGGTTCAACAGTAGTTAACCATGGTTAGCCATATGAGCACTTTCATATCAACCATATTCTTTTTTACCACAACTAGTTCAAATGACTCAAATGAACTAGTTAGAGAGTTGTTCAATTTCTTAGATCTTTATAATAGATACAGTTGAATCAAAAACTATTTGGTTCACTTGAATCGATTCATGAACTTTATAGCCACGGTTTGAAAACTTGCATTCCTTAGTTTATATAAGTTTAAGTTCATGAATAATCGTTTTTAGAAAATAACCAACTTAAGTACGCGGACTGGTACGCGAACTGAAAAAGCGGGGGTCTAACAACACCACCCAATATTTCGCTTAACAATCTGTATAGACTAAATCCGAAATACTTTGCTCGAGAATCAACTAGACATTCATACTCAATCTAGATAAAAGTATCTCAAGGAGTTAATATCTCTCTCTTGTTTTTTATATTACTCAAGCTAATAGAAATCAGCGAGTCCTAATCAAACACAAGGAATACTTGGACGGTACCAAAGACCAATGTCCAAGGATCAATCAATATCAATCAACAACCAAAGGTCGGATTTCCAATTTATGATCTTTAACGCACAACCTGTATTATTTCAATTATATAAAAAATATAATGCGGAAAAAAAATAACACAGACACCAGAAGTTTTGTTAACGAGGAAACCGCGAATGTCGAAAAACCCCGGGACCTAGTCCAGATTGAATACACACTGTATTAAGCCGCTACAGACACTAACCTACTACAAGCTAACTTCGGACTGGACTATAGTTGAACCCCAATCAGTCTCCCACTAATTCAAGGTACAGTTATACTCCCAGCAGGATACTGCGCACTTGATTCCCTTAGCTGATCTCACCCAAAACCAAGAGTTGCTGCAACCCAAAATCACAGACTTGATAATAAACATATTTGTCTCACACAGAAAAGTCTATCAAAGGATAAATTTGTCTTCCACAGATAAACCCTAGGTTTTGTTCCGTCTTAAGATATAAAATCAAGGTGAACATGAACCAATTGATAATCCGGTCTTATATTCCCGAAGAACATCCTAGATTAATCAATCACCTCTCTAAAATCCTTCCTGAATACACAGGAAGTTTGTCGAGGAATCACAAACACTGAGACGAAGATGTTTGTGACTTCTTTATCTTGCATATCGGAGAACTCTCACGATCTCAAGCCAATCAATCGATTGTACTCGTACGATAGAAGATGTAAGATCAGATCACACAACTACGATAAATTAATATCGGTCTGGCTTCACAATCCCAATGAAGTCTTTAAGTCGTTAACCTGGTTTTAGAGAAGAAACCCAAAGGTTAAAGGAGAATCAACTCTAGCGAGCGCACTAGTATCGCACAGACGTGTGGGGATTAGTTTTTCTCAAGGCTAGATGTCTCCTTTATATATCCTTCAAATCAGGGTTTTGCCTTAGGTACAAAGCAATCCTTATTCAGCGTTAGATGAAAACCTGATTTAGATTCAAGCTAATATTTCTCAACCGTTAGATCGAAAACTTAGCTTGTCACACACACTTGGGTAGACGTTTACTGGGTTTGTGAAAACCATGCCCAAACATGTACGTGTATGTTGGTTCAACATAGTAACCCAAAAGGTTAACCATATGAGCATTTCATATTAACCTTGTTCTTCTTCACCATAACTAGCTCAATTGACTCAAATGAACTAGTTAAAGAGTTGTGCAATTGCTATGATATCTTATGTAACTACACAAGACACGGTTCAAACAAAGATGATTCGATTCGATTGAATCGGCTCATGAACATTATAGCAACGGTTTGCATAAAATATTTCTTAGTAATTTAATGTTTCATGTTCAGAGCACATCTTTAGATCATAACCTCTTAAGTTCACAAACAAGTTCGCGGACTTAAGTTAATCGGTTGAGTTTTCCAAACTCAGGAGAAATTTTCGGGATGAGAACTTCCGCCAGTTCGCGGACTAAGTTCGCAGACTAAGCACACAAACGAGTATTTGGAAAATCCCAGCAGAAATTCTCGGTCGAGAACTTCCGACAGTTCGCGGACTGAGTCTGCAAACTAGGTTTGCGGATTTGGAAAGCCAATTCCACAATCCTCCCGATTTCTCTTGAGCAACAAAGTTCAAAAACTTCGGTTCAAGGAATACATGGTTATGTAATCTAAACTATCATTTTAATCATTGGGACATTCTCAGAGGACGCTATGTATCCGTTATTCACAGACCGATTCACGTCAGAGCAATTCTCAAAGTGATTGAAACTTTTCATGACTTTCGTCACTAGGTGAAGATAAACTTGATCAAAGCGAAACGCTTTACCAACACACGATTTCGAGATAAAAGATAAGCAATGAATGCTCAGCTCTAAATGTCAAATGTGTATGATCTAGTCTATATAGCATACGACTTTTGTCTCATAAGAAGTAGGAGATGATAGAGATATAATTTTGAGTGATAGATAAGTTCAAGTCTCCACATACCTTTTTGTTGATGAAGTTCCACGGTTCCTTGTATAGATCTTCGTCGTTGTATGATGAATCACCATGAAGTCCTTGAGCTCAACTACACTTTTCTATCCTAGTCCGAGACTTAGCTATGGAGGCTAGAAATCAAGACTTATAGTTTTGATCACTAACATTGACAAACATGCTTGAGATAGAAACGCATGCGAGGTTGACCGAGCTATGCTCTAACAATCTCCCCCTTTGTCAATTTTAGTGACAAAACTATTAATACATATGGAATACAAAAAAGATAAACTTTAGTGGCTCCTATTCCATAGTTTAATCTTCAACATTCCTTGAAATCTTCATCCTTCCAAGTACTCCAACGATCCCAAAGGTTGTAAATTTAGCACTATCGTTGTTGAAGATCCGTAGCTATAATAATGAAAGAAATCGAGATTCTCGATCATTATTATACAGTGTCATAGTATTATTATATAACATCAAAGTCCAATTGTATCACGACTTTAACAATAATACTACGGTGATATGTATCACTCCCCCTTAGTCAATACTCCATCTCGATCATGTAAACCACTTCCCCTTACACAATGATCCGAAAACCATATGTATTTGTAGTGTGAACTACAATATTTCTCCCCCTTTTTGTCAATAAAATTGGCAAAGGTACAAGAATGGGATCATAATGAAATTTCCACAAGAGACATTTCATGACCAAAAGAAAAATACATACCAACTTAATTTAGATGCAATCTAATAGCCAAAGCTAACATCATTCATCAAGGAGTTTTAAGATACAAGATAACCCCTATAAAATTCCACAGCCGAACTCCCTGCAAGATATTACCATTAAGCACAAGTTCAAAATAACTCTCCCCCATTTGATGTCATTCTCGAGAGAACGACAAGAGCGACCTTAATTTCGAAAGAAAATAAGGATTTTTTATTGGACACCAAAAACCATAGGAATGATTTTCTATATCCAAAGCTCAACCAAATTAATCACAAGTAAACCCATGATTAACTCAATTGGAATACGCAACTAAATCAAACCACAAAAGTGATCAATTTAATTGAAAGTTCTCAACATAAGTAAACTCACGGAGCTACGACTAAGTCAATCACACGGAGATGACTAACTTAACCGTTCAAATACTCAACATAAGGAAAACCTTACGGAATATATGACTACATTAACCAAAGAACATGATAGTGTATCCTTTCATATACTCAACACAAGAACTTATGAAATATATGAAAACTCAACTAGATTAATTATAAGAGAACCTATAATTAATCTAATTGGAATACAAACAACCAAACTAATCACCGAAGTAATCAATTTAATTATTTTGGGCTCAACATAAGAGAACTTATGGAACCCCGACTAAGTTCATCATAGAATATGACAACCTTAACCTCACATGTACTCGACATAAGAAAGAAGACTTATGGAGTACTAACTAAATAACCAAACTAGTTGATTAATTTAGTTCCTAATGCTCGACATATAGCATCTTATGGAACAACCAACAAGGCCAAGGTAAATCGACTTAGTTGTAAGGTGCTCAACATAAGACACACAATGGAGCCTTCACGGAAAAACATAATAAAATGGATCAACGAAAATAAATACCGTGGATAACATACAAGGATCTATTCTATCTTCCATCATAACGACATAATAGACTTTATCCTTGTTGAACAAAAGATTTTATCCTATTTTCCATCAAATACATGATTACATAGGCATAACTTTTGTATATGTCAAAAGTCCATTTGTCCTTTCATTAATAAGAATACCGATTCATGAACGACTTTACTTGTGACAAAATATGGGACCTTCAAGTTCACGGACGCAAACAATACATATCCCATAAAAATATTGCAATATCACAAAATCATAAAGATTAATACTGCAATAACAATCTTTGCCCTTAGAAGGTAGAATCAATCTTTTTCGCACGGATTTATACCAAGAGTGGTTACCAAAAGCGTATAAAAATATTTCCTCAACAAAGAAGAACATACAAAGTCATTGACGACTATGCACCATAGTTCACATGAGATGATTGTGAACACTCAAGAATATATAACAATGTGAACTACTACCCATTCTCGAAATTCCTTCTTTGTGATTCACAAACACCACTCTTGTAACAGCAAAAAAATATCTTATAGTAGGATTTCTCCAAGAATCCCAATGCCCAAGTCCAAGAGAATAGAACAAGTGCAACGAAACAAAGCAAACACTAAAAAATAAGAGACAGGACAAAGACCAAAATTACCTCATCCAAATTCAACAATTCTCATCTCCATTTTGAAGGGAATTCAATAAGGAGGAGAATGCAAAAAGAATGAGGTAAATCCGAGTTCGGACGAAGAAGTTACGGCCAAAACAAGTTTACTGAATATCAACGTCAAGTATGCATAAGGGTTTGCGAACTTAAACCCCTGGATTTTGATTTTGAATGTTGTTATGCATACTTGGTATGAGTACCATGTAGTCCAAACATCCCGAACTATTATTTTCAAACCTAAACATTTAAGAACCTTAAACACGGATCAAGTTAGGTATAAATGAACGATAAGCAAGATTATTATAAGTATTATAAGCAAATAAAAGTACAAATGTTGCTCAAGTTTATAGACATACCTTTTTAGATGAATCCAATCAAATTCTACCGCCTTACCGAACATAATCTGTGTGCCCCAATTCTTGTTCTTCCCTCACCGTATACAAAGCAGGGCATTTCTTGGTGAGGATGCACTTCCAACACAATCAAGTTGCGTTGGGGTGAACAAAGTCTTGCTCACCACAAGTGACCTTTGGATTATCATGAACGAGATCACTTTTAGAACCTTTCACATCCAATTCCATTTTTCCAAAAAACTTGTTAAGTTCCAACATCATGGATACTGCCTTTTCCATAGTCATGGAGTTTTCTGGAAGATCATTCCTTTTCACACTCAAAACATCATTGTCTTTCTTCGGTATCCACTTCTGAGTGCGTTTAGGAAAAGTCGGAACCTTCTTCCCATCACTCTCTTCTAGAATTCTTGGAAGAGAATTGGATTGACTATTCTTTTGCAAGTTAGTCTTTCTCCAATTGGGAGCATCGGATCTTGTCTTCGTCTTTACGAAGTTATCCTTTTGATAACCATTACGATTATGAAAAGGATTCGTACGACGTTTATAGGCAAATCTAGGTCTATCATAACACTGATTCCTTTGCCTAAAGGTTGGACAATTACAACCTGTAACGTTAAGAGGATCAGTCTTAACGTATGATCTTGGTTTCACAACTTCTTGTGATGCCCAAACAAGAACATCATGAAGTTTCTCATTCCTTATACGTAAACGACATCTCCTTTCCAGGTGACCTTTATTTCCGCAATAGTGGCAAACATAAGGAATATTCTTACCTCGATCCGTGTGTGTTAACTTTGGAGGTTGATAAACTTTGCTCTTTTGAACCTTAACTGCCGGATAAGGTATTTCACTTTTGTCATTAGTGGAAACCTTTTTTTGAGAAGAATCACTAGCCTTGACAAATTTTACCTCTTTGCTAGTACTTGGAGCATCTATTCCCTTATTGCCCAATCCTCATGTATCATCATGATTTTTACTTGCTCCTAGCATAGTGGTTAATTTTCTTAAACTAGTATTGAACTTTTTCAAGTCATCTTCCAACATCTTGATTTTATCAAGAGTAGCAGCTAAATCAGCCTCAAGGAGTTTTTCTCGAGTGAGATAAGTGCTTTCTCTGTCGTCAAAACTTGTTTGCTGGGAGTTAAACCTTGCTTCAGATTCTGCAAGTTTCTCTTCCAACAAAAAGTACTTTTGATAAAGATTATCACATTCAAGTGACTTCATACGTAGGTTTTCCTCGGAATCCTTGAGGATCGATTCGGTAGAACGATTCTAAAAATAAACACCTGCGTAACATCTTCTCAATTTCTTGTTTTCTCGACAGAGAGGAGTCAGAAGAGGTGTGACATGAGAAGTTGTAATATTTTTCATATTCCGCGAATCCAAAAACTTAACATACTCTGAGACTTCCTCATCAACATCTCTATCAATATCTGAATCACCTTCATCAGAAAGTTCATCCAACTGTTCTTCTAAGAGAGTTTTCCGATCAACATTTTTTACATCAAGAGAATGTTTGGATATTGACTTATATGTGACAATTCTCTTAGGTGAATCCAAGCTTTTAGAATTATCTGGTAATTTCTGAACTGGTACGTTATTAGAGATATACTCGTCCATAATCAGATCGCTACAAACACAGACTTATAAGGTCTTTAATGTGTTTGCCTGCTCTGATACCAATTGAAAAAGCGGGGGTCTAACAACACCACCCAATATTTTGCTTAGCAATCAGTATAGAATAACTCCGAAATACTTTGCTAGAGAATCAACTAGACAGTCAGACTCAATCTAGATAAAAGTACCTCAAGGAGTTAATATCGCTCTCTTGTTTTTGATATTACTCAAGCTAATAGAAATCAAACACAAAGAATACTTGGACGGTACCAAAGACCAATGTCCAAGGATCAATCAATATCAATCAACAACCAAAGGTCGAATTTCCAATTGATGATCTTTAACGCACAACCTGTATTATTTCAATTATATAAAAAATATAATGCGGAAAAGAAATTACACAGACACCAGAAGTTTTGTTAACGAGGAAACGGCAAATGCAGAAAAACCCCAGGACCTAGTCCAGATTGAATACACATTGTATTAAGCCGCTACAGAGACTAGCCTACTGCAAACTAACTTCGGACTGGACTATAGTTGAACCCCTACCAATCTCCCACTGATACAAGGTACAGTTGTACTCCTACGCCTCTAATCCCAGCAGGATACTGCGCACTTGATTCCCTTAGATGATCTCACCCACAACCAAGAGTTGATGTAACCCAAAATCACAGACTTGATAATAATCAGATCTGTCTCACACAGAAAAGTCTATAAGAGGATAAATCTGTCTCCCACAGATAAACCCTAGGTTTTGTTCCGTCTTTAGATATAAAATCAAAGTAACAGGAACCAATTGATAATCCGGTCTTATATTCCCGAAGAACATCCTAGATTAATCAATCACCTCTCTACAATCCTTCCTGACCATGCAAGCGGATTGTCGAGGAATCACAAACAGTGAGACGAAGATGTTTGTGACTTCGTTATCTTGCCTATCGGAGAACTCTCACGATCTCAAGCCAATCAATCGATTGTACTCGTATGATAGAAGATGCAAGATCATATCACACAACTACGACAAAGTAGTATCGGTCTGGCTTCACAATCCCAATTAATTATTTAAGTCGTTAACCTGATTTTAGAGAAGAAAATCAAAGGTTAATGGAGATCGACTCTAGCGGGTGCACTACTAGCACACAGACGTGTGGGGATTAGTTTTGCACAATGCTAGATGTCTCCTTTATAGAGCCTTCAAATCAGGGTTTTGCCTTAGTTACAAAACAATCCTTATTCACTGTTAGATGAAAACCTGATTTAGATTCAAGCTAATATTTCTCAACCGTTAGATCGAAAACTTAGCTTGTCACACACACTTGGGTAGACCTTTACTGGGTTCGTGAAAACCATGCCCAAACGTGTACGTGTATGTTGGTTCAACATAGTAACCCAAAAGTTTAACCATATGAGCATTTCATATTAACCTTGTTCTTCTTCACCATAAATAGTTCAATTGACTCAAATGAACTAGTTACAGAGTTGTTCAATTGCTATGAGATCTTATGTAACTACACAAGACACAATTGAAGCAAAGATGATTCGATTCGATTGAATCGTCTCATGAACATTATAGCCACGGTTTGCATAAATCATTCCTTAGTAATTTAATGTTTCATGTTCAGAGCACATCTTTAGATCATAACCTCTTAAGTTCACAAACAAGTTCGCGGACTTAAGTTAATCGGATGAGTTTTCCAAACTCAGCAGAAATTCTCGGGATGAGAACTTCCGCCAGTTCGCGGACTGGGTTCGCGGACTAAGCACACAAACGAGTATTTGGAAAATCCCAGCAGAAATTCTCGATCGAGAACTTTCGACAGTTCGCGGACAGAGTCTGCAAACTAGGTTCGCGGACTTGGCAAGCCAATTCCACAATCCTCCTGATTTCTCTTGATCAACAAAGTTCGAAAACTTCGGTTCAAGGAATACATGGTTATGTAATCTAAACTCTCATTTCAATATTGAGACATTCTCAGAGGATGCTATGTAGCCGTTATTCACAGATCGATTCAAGTCAGAGCAATTCTCAAAGTGATTGAAAATTTTCATGACTTTCGTAACTAGGTGAAGATAAACTTGATCAAAGCGAAACGCTTTACCAATACACGATTTCGAGATAAAAGATAAGCAATGAATGCTCAGCTCGAAATGTCAAATGTGTATGATCTAGTCTATATAACATACGACTTTTGTCTCATAAGAAGTAGGAGATAGAATAGTTAGACTTTTGAGTGATAGATAAGTTCAAGTCTCCACATACCTTTTTGTTGATGAAGTTCCACGGTTCCTTGTATAGATCTTCGTTGTTGTATGATGAATCGCCATGAAGTCCTTGAGCTCAACTAAACTTTTCTATCCTAGTCCGAGACTTAGCTATGTAGGCTAGAAATCAAGACTTATAGTTTTGATCACTAACATTGAAAAACATGATTGAGACAGCAACGCATGCGAGGTTGACCGAGCTATGCTCTAACACGAACTTAAGTACCCAGAATAAGTTTGTTTTCAATTCAAAAACTCCAGCAGAAATTTTCGGGGTGAGTACCTCCGACAGTATGCGGGCTGGGTACACGGACTCGGTACGCGACTCTAGTTCTGGTTTTCCTGAGCAGCAAAGTACGCATACTTTGGTTCAAGGAATAAGGACTTATACATGTATGAGTTACCACACAATTCTTATATCCAACCATGGTTATATAATCTAAACTCTCATTTCAATCATTGAAAAATTTTAGAGGATGTTATATAATTGTTATTCACAAACCATTTTTCGTCACTTTACTTCCGTCACTAGTAAAGTGAAAGCTTACCAACACATATTTCGAGAAATAGATAAGCGAGATAAACTCGGCTCGAAATAGCAAATGTGTATAATCATAGTCTATATAGCAAAACGACTTTTGTCTCAAGAAAGGAGATAGAGTATATCGACTTTTGAGTGATAGATAAGTTCAAGTCTCCACATACCTTTTAGTCGATGAAGTTCCACCAGTTGCTTGAGTAGTTCTTCGTCTTTGTATGATGATCGCCATGGGGTCTTTAGCAAAACTACACTTTATATGCTAGTCCGAGACTTAGCTAATAGTAGACTAGAAATCAGAACTTATAGTTTTGATCACTAACATTGACAAACATGCTTGAGATAACAACGCATGCGAGTTCGACCGAGCAGTGCTCTAACATTGATGTTCACTTGCTTAAATGTTTCCATTATCTCGTTGAAAGTCGACTCCTTCTTTGTTGGATTTAACAACTGTGGGAATGGGCCTCTAGGCAAAAAGTCGGGCTTATCAGGAACCACATTGGATTCTTTGAAGACTTTGTCAGTCTCTTTAGTTACTGGCTCAGAAGGGTGAACTACACGTGTTCACTATCGGGCATGGTTACCTTGTTGTCAACTATCTTTCCGCTTCGTAGGGTTGTAATTTCATTCACATGACTTGAAGTTTTCTCATCATAAGATACTTCGAACTCCTCTAGGATTGAGTTGTGTCTGGCTAGGAAACTTACCTTTTTCTTTCAAGGACTCATTTATCCAATTAACCTGGATTTTTAACTTGGAAATAGCCTGAGAGTTAGCCTGAACCATCTTTTTATTATCTTCTAAACCTTGTGCAACCGACTGCTAAAATTTCTCAATGCTCCGGACTAACGAGGCAAAAGACTCCTCTTAACTTATGATCTTCTTATCTGAAGGACTCTGAAATTGTGCTTGTCCTGAAGGATTCTTAGTATAGCCAAAACCTGGGGGAACCTGAGAGTTACTAGACTGACCTTGATTATGGCCATTAGGCCATGAAAGGTTTGGATGGTTTCTCCAACCAGGGCTATACGTTTCTGCATATGGGTCAAACTTCTGACGGTTATCAGTTACTTCCTCTGTTTCAAAAAAAAAAACGTTATCTATTCCATTTTGGTATGTTTCAAAAATGTGTCCAGCTTCTGTTTATAGTCATATTTTTCCAATAAACTCTCTAACATACCCTTAAGTTTTTTATATTCATAAATTCTTCTTTAATGGGACCAAATCTAAAATATTAATCAAATCTGTATAATTAAGGAAACAAATATATCATTCATTCCTTTTTGAAGACAATATATATGGTTCCAAATTAAATTCTACAACAACTTTTGGTAGTTTTTATTACTAACATTTTTATTGAAATAAATTAGGCAAGTCATTAAGGGTAGAAATGTAAACTACTATAGTCTCCTTAATATCTTTTCAAAGTCAAACCGGACTGTCTTTTTGAAACTGAGGGAGTATTATAAAGAGCATGGGCTTGCTCTTCAATAGTCTGTCCTTTCCACAAAGGCTCTATTCTACCACTAGTTTGACTCAATTCTAAAGCTTCTACATTTTTGTTATAGATGTTATTTTGGCATCCGATTCAAAAGATCCTTCTACCTTATTGATATTCCCTTTACTTAAAAGAATTATTTTCTGGGGCTCCCTACTATTTTCCCATTGCTGGGTCTTTTCGACAATTTCATTCAAAAATGTCATCGCACCATCAACAGTTTTGTTTTCAAACCCACCTATATACAAAGACTCAACCATGGTTATTGTCGAATAATCTAAATCTTCATAAAGGATCTGAACTAGCCTTACCTTTTCTAAACCATGATGAGGACATTGTGATAACAAATCTTTAGTACCCGGTATTTCATTTACCGGTTAGGGTCGGGTTTTACTCAAATTAGCTTAGGTTATTGTTTTCTTTGCTTAGTCTAGATGGGTTGCTTGTACCAAAAATTTAGGGTGAAAATATAATCACCTAAATATGAGGAAAATCAAAAGACACTTAAAATAAAATGAGTAATAAAAACAATAAAAATGTGTATTAAGCATTTTTTTTAATGTTAGTATTAATATAATTAAGTTTTAGAAAAGTTTAGAGAAAGAATTTTAAAAGTTGCAAAAGAAAAGGCTGGGAGAAGAAGAATAAGATGGAGCTAGGTTTTATTTAGAGAAGAAGAGTATGGAGAATCAATAGGATCAAAAGAATTAAGATAGAATGCTAAATCCCCCTTCTTTTTGTATTTTGTTATACTTGATTTTGATTTAGTTAAATCTTATATCATTAGGATTCTAAAATTTATTTGTTTAATTAAATGCATCCGATTAATGATCAGCCTTTTATTAATGGTAGATAAAACATAATTGGGTATTACTGGTTAAAAAATTGAGAAAAATCCATCGTAAATTCACTGTTGATTGTTTGTATTGATATGGATGATGATTTCTGAAATTTCTTGACATATTCGCTTTATCATGTTTTTGATTGATTTAAGTAGTTTTTATAATTTTAAAATGATGTGTAGTCTCTTTGAAAGTTGTAGGTTTGCGTATTAAATTTCAAATGGATTTGCTCAATTCCTGATTATTGTGAGTTTAATATGAATTGTTTGGTAATGGCATGTAGTTTTCCCGGTTTTTAGGATGATATTACAAAATCATTATTTTTTGATTGAGCTGTTAGTTTACTGTGAATTTTGGATATGTCATTACTTATTGAGTTATGTATGTTCTCCTAAAGTTTTAGGAAGATCGGACAAAGTAATCATCCTGAGATGCATGATGTAGAATGTGTGCAGTTATCTTGTTTGCATAAATGCTCAAAAGAAACTCATGTTGTTTGTCATATGTTGTTAAGCCATGGTTGCTTGTATTGTTTGCAAAAATGATTTACAAATTGGAAATGATTTCACGTTTTACTGTTAGATGGAACATGGTTTCATGCTAATAACGGGTAATGATCCCCAGGATACAAATGGGTAATGATCCCTATGTAGGAACTTGTGTGCCTGACCATCGGTAGCGGTTATTCGTGCTGGATAACGAGAACGAAATGGGTAATGATTCTAAAGAGAAAATGGGTATGATCCCCATATGATCTTTTCTAACCATCGATGGCGGATGTCCGTGCCGGAGAAACGACAGGTGGGTGCACGAACCAAGGTTTTCGTACCGTGAACTCATGCGTTGAAACTTAAATGGATGAATTGTGAATTGATGTGTTAAATCCCAAATGGATGATTAGTTGACAATAATATTGGTATTGTGGACTCGTATTGAACAAATGAACTGAATGATTTGTTATTAATATTGTGAAGTCTTGTTTTGAAATGTAAATTAGATGATTTGTTATAAATAAAACTTATGTGGTAATGTTGATGTTTAAAATCTACATATCAGTGATTTGCTTGAAATTATGTTGTATACCTATGTAGTTTGTCACTTGATCATTGGTATTTTTATGCATGTTTTGAGATTGGGAATTCATTCTACTGAGTTGTCATCTCACCCCAGTTGACATCCTTGCAGATTTCTTGGAAGTTGGAAGTGGAAACTAAGAAGATAGTTTAATCATTGTGTTGTTTTATTGTATTGCTTGAAATGTAATTTGAAATAATGTGTTTGGTATAAAATATTATTAAGGATAATTAATGGATTTATATGCTTCAATTCATATTATATAAATTTTTAATCATGTTTGGTATTAAAGTAAATTAGCAAAAATATATATATGCATAAATCTTTTTCCGACCTCCATATGGGTTTATATGCATAAATATTATTAAGGATAATTAATGGATTTATATACTTCGAGTTTGGACCTCCATATGGGTTTTCCCTGGTCCGGAACTCGGGGTGTTACAAAATCATTGAACCTTTCCAAATACCGCTATAAATATTTTCCCTCTCATGTTGAGCAAATTTGCAAATCTACGTCCTAATAGATGATGTTTTGTGCCTAGGGAAAAACTTCTGTAAAAAGGCAGATGTAAGTTGTTCATATGTTTCAATTGAAATGGAAGTCTAACTATATAACCAAGATTTGGCTTTGTTTCTCAGGGAAAAAGGAAATAACCTAATTTTCAGTGTATCATCATCTAGGTATTTAATCCTAATGGTGCTACAGATTTCCTCAAATTCCCTAATGTGAAAATAGGGGTTTTCACTTTTTTCCCCTAGAAAGACTGGGAGAATATGTATCGTCCCAGGTTTCAGCTCATAGTTTGCTTCAGTGTCAGATAACTTGATATATGAGGGTCGAGAGTTCCTAGTAGGATTCATCAAAGCTTTTAAAGTCGTTATTTCTAGCACTATCAAAGGACTAGGAATACTTTCCTCACTAAGAGTCAAGTTTTCAAAACTGAAATTTCCGAAAACAGGGCTCTCAAAAGAAGAGTCTTCGAGCTCCTCGTTTCCGCAAGAAGAACTACTAGGTTTTTCATTAATTAAACGACCTAGATTGTCTCTTTTCCAAGACCGCTCTCTAATAACCTTGGGCATACACTAAAAAGAACAATCCTGATTGGAAAGGAAGTTCTAAGAAAACACAAACAAGTCTGGCTCCACCAAAACAAGCCTATTGAATCTAGCAAACAAAAAGCATGATGGGTCCACGTAGATTTTTTCTAGACCAGCCTCTAACCTTCCGAAAGGCAACTATTTACGATTTCAGTGAACCTCTTGGGACGATCTGAATTAAAGTAAGTCAGAGAGAAGCATGAGAAGCTCAAAGGATCTTAAATACCTCTACCTATGTGGTTATGTTTCCTTGGGTTACAAGGCGGCGCGATTCAACTTAAAGTAACCATTCTAAACCTCAAGTTAGGCTAGCTAACAAAGTAACCAACACTTAAAATCCTTTTGAATGACTTTCTTATAAGCTCGTTATCCTATTGGTCTCGTTCTAGTCAGTATTTTAAGCTTAGGTTCGCGTTGAAAACGTTTTCCGAAGGCATGCAAGAAGGAAAATGTGATGAAATTAGAGTTGTTATCTTATATTTGCCAGTCCTTTCCCTCAACTAAAAATTAAAACCGTTTCCAGACCTCAACATATATGCATTACAAAGGCGTCCAATAAACCCGCTGACAGGGGATTCACGGGTGGTTAGAATATTACCTCACGTTCCAGACGGGGGATGAACATTTGAAGTCGACTCGGGCCACTGACTCCTATGTCAATGTGCGAACCCGAGGGGCCGAGACCGTATCGGAACTGTCATCCTTCCCTGTTGCAGTTTATATCAAACGATTTAATAAATCATAACCTATCAAATTGAATGACAAATAATTAAGAAAATCATATAATCAAATTAAAACTCTGCAGAAACAATGATTAAGTGAATAAGTAATAAAACTAGAGTAAATGAAACAATTAAAAATTATTTCCCATCAACCATGTTATAATAGTTTCCTTCATTGTCTTAGTTCAAAGCATTAGTTACCCATAATAAAAACTGAAATGATCTTTCTCAAATATTATTCCACTAATATATTAAAACTATTCTCTCGGCTCTCAAAAGATGTTCATGTTCGGTCTCATTAACATACTATTTTATACACACCAACCCATTATTCAAATATATTCTCAAAATCTTATTCTTTTTAATTAAAAATATCTTCGAGACTTTTTCCCTTCTTTTCCTTCTTTTATTTTCTATATTTCTTTATTAAACCCAAATCTTCTTTATTCGAAGAATCAATTCCGCTCCAAGAAAAAAATCCTCTGAGGATATCTTTCATGTTAAATACAAAATAACTTCCTTTTCTTCAAAACTCCCATAGTTAATACTCGTAGATTTCCTGTTTATAAGGCAAGAAGATATTCTTGTCTTAAAAATCTAAAATGTCCTACAAACTGTCATCTAGAAATCCTTCACTGTTGAAACCAAAATTTCTCGCGAAAACTCTGTATGAAAATGAAGAAGAAGGGGATGCCCCTATCCAAAGTCCATGTTCCGTTATCAATTTTTTTGGGTGCCTTTAACACTTTTTCGAGCCATTTTTTCTACAAAAGTTTATTTCTCCAAAAACATCGACAAATACACAAAATAGAAAAATAAGTACAAAAATAGGCACTAACAAATTAGACAACAGAGATCAAATCAGACCCAAAAATATGTCTATCAGTGTCCAAACACTACCTTGGTCAATAAATAGTGAAGGTTTCTTCTAATCGGTTTTCTAGCGTGTTGTTCAACTTAAACATAAGGTTCTTCATGATCTTTACCTCACTAAGTGTGATTGAAATTTTCTAAAATTAAAAGAGTGGCCACCTATAGTTCTTTTATTACTATCGAATCCAAACTCTTTTACTAAAATGTTTCAAAATTCAAAAAGAATTTGTTGCTGACCAAAGTGCGTGAATGTTAGCTTTATTTTAGTTTAACAACAAATTATGTTTTGATTTAACTAAGTTGAATTAATGTAATCCTAATCAAAAAAGTTTAAGGTTTGTATAAAAGATATTGAAGGGAATATGTGGAACTAATATCTCTTTTGCTATTACAGGTGGCATACAAGTTAATATGTATTGTTATGGGGTTGTTCTTCAACTGAGGATGGCAGGTAGAAGGACACTTGTCCTTGTGAAGTATGTGGTGGACTTCATTCTAGCCTCTTGTTTAAATAAAGTTTACACCATCATTCATTGACATGGGGAGAGGATCAAATCATCAAAAATTCCAGCTACTGTTTAAATAAAGAAACTCAAGATATTTGGTATCTTTCTCTTTAAATGAGATCTCAATTCCGGCTACTGTTTCGAATTGGAAGTTTACCAAAGTATGAAATACCCTGGACCTTGGTACTACAAGATTTACTGACTTCTGTTTAACGTCATATCTGTCCTTCAAACTAAGGACAAATGTGAACTAACTATCTAGCTAAAGAATTTAGGATCCTACATATAAATATCAAGTATCAGCATAAAAGTAAAATTTTCTGAACATGTTAAGTGAAGTATGAATCATGCTTAGCCCATAGTAATCATGTTCAGTTGTATGATATTCCAACGCACACCATCTAAAACTTAGTACAAGGCATAAGTTGGGTGCAGGAAGTGTTTTCAAGAAGTTTAACGGCTGACTAGTCCTTGTGGCTTGACTAGCTTCACATCTCTTCTTCAGATGTGATCTCCTTTTTCAGCCAAACCTCACATAAGGTTTAGTTGTGGCACTTCCAGAGTCTAACGTAAAGGCGGATGTGAATGCCAGTGCCGTCCCTTGTGCAGAGCCTGCAATGAAGATTAAAATATTCTTCTGAATGCTATGCCCAGATTTTCCAATTAATCTTTAGAACTCTTAGAAACAATTCATATATCTTTAGAACCCCGTTTTTAGATTCAATTCCATAAGCTAGAGAATCATAACTCATGTTCAGAACACATCACAATGTGAAGTTAGATTCATATTTGTGTATACATATATCTCACCATCAGACACGTGTATATAGAAAAATACGTGGAAAGCATGCAGGCCAGGACATCAAAATACGATGCACTACGGAACACCAAATAAATCCCAAGGAGTTACTTTATCTCATCCCAAAAGAAGCTAAGATCAACGGTGGAGAGAAAGTTAGCTGACACGAACGTGACAGGGGCAGAAGACACTTGTCTGACACGAGCAGGCATCTCAACCACTTTCATTAAACACTCTGAGCAGTATACATGTCGATCAACCCGTGGAACGAGCGAGGATGTCTCTGCGTGATCAAGTGGCAAACGCAGACCTCTGCGTGATGGACACAAGACACTAGAAGATAAGGTTCCAACGGCCTTCAGAGAGGGGTCCCACACTCTAACCCTATAAATACCCCCTCTCCACCAAGAGGAAAGGGGATCGGAAAAATCAGGAAGGAAAGGAGAGAGAGATTGCAAGTGTAAGTTAATCCTTTAGAAGAGAAAAACATGTAAACCCAAAAGTCATTCGACTACTCTTGTAACCGTGAAGAATATAGTGAAACAACAAACCCCGTGGACGTAGGCCTTAGTGCTGAACCACGTAAACCTCGGTCTTGTTTACATTTCAGCACTTTATATTTTGTCTAACCCCATGGATCTTTACTTATACGTTTTGCTTTCTTTGTTTTTACCTATATCCCGTGCGCAAACGCCTCGCATGAAGTTGTTAGATGAGGCTATGATAAACCCGAAGGTTTTGAGCCAAGGAATCAACACTAGGATATCATCATCACAAATCACTCTAGATTAGGATGATTGGTTGTGAGCATTCGGATGCCTTCGTGATTTGTGTGTTCACAATTTGGCGCTAGAAACAGGGACTTCGTCCCGGTAAAAGATTTATCTTGTCCTATGATTTCATTTTAAATTGGCATATGATTGCTCTGATTTATCAGCTCGGACCATATAGATCATTTGTTAACTTTATTATATTCAAAAACCCACCTATTATCTTCGATAAGATTTATTGTTTTGATCCGTGGATTTACGTTTTTCTTTAGATCTCGTGCGAACCCGTCTCTCAGGGGGGTTTTCGTAGTTTTTAAAAAAAAAAGATATGCTTGCATTTTTAAAAGGATCTCTTTTAATAAAACTTTAACCCGTGTATTGTAACTCGTATGTTTTAATCCTCTCCTGGAAGAAGATATTTCGCCAACTAACCCGATTCACGCGGATATTCCCGTTTTTCGTTGTTTGAAATTCCTTGTGCAGAAAGAACGTATTGTGAGTAAAAAAGGCGAGTTTCTGCGAGATTTCATTATCGAAAAAGGGACTCGTGATGGAAAAGACGCAGGAAGCAGGAAAATCCAAAGCTTTGTCAAAGGAAACACCCAGGACAACCCCGGTCATCACCCGAAGCAAGCAGAAAGGAGACAAAGCTAAAATGACCAGTCAAAGGCAAGATACTGCGGAAATCACTTCACCTATGAACGCTAATTCAGTTGCAGCAGCGGCTCTCAGAGCAGCGGCGACAAAGTACGGTGCGGCTGCGGTAGTCCCGAAGGCTGCAGAGGCTAGCAAAACTTGCGCTATGAATCAACTTCATCAACCAAGAGAAAGGGTGGATGAATCCAGAACATTCCAACCCGTGCACCTTCCAACTTTTGGAATGCCACCAACAAATGATCAAAATCAAACCATACCGGCGGCTCTAGCACCACAGAGGGGCACTCAACCCGATTTGGAAATGCCAGCAACCGAAGCTGAACCTCTGCCACCTTTAGTGCAGACCGTAGAGGAAGGCGGCACCATGGCCGTAGTGGCACGCGCTGGGACTCCCAATCAGGGGTCCAACCAATCACATCGACTGATGGCTGAGCTTGAGGAACTGAAGAAGAGCCAGCAGGTTTACGCAGATGCTGTAGCCCTGTTGGCCAGAGAAAATCAAGATTTAAAGGAGCGGATTGCTCTAAGCACGAAGACCAGCCAACAAATTGATGAAGCAAATTCCAAAGCACCAGAGCCAAACCGAGACTGTAAAGTCGTCATAGCGGCTAATGGAGACGCGACTAGGGGAAGTAGCGTATCCGACCCGGATTATGACGACGGAGAGTCAGACGGTCACGAGCAGAAGAACTTAGGGCACCACCGCGCGATGGAAGAGCTGCGAGATGAGATGATGGCCGAGATCAGGCAATTAAAAAATAGACAAGGCGGGGGGAGGTTAGAAGAGGTCATGAGAGAAGCTAACTCTACGCCCTTAACTCATCGCTTGGCCAACACCCCTATTCCACTGAAATGCCCTGTCCCAACGTTCGAATGCTATGATGGATCCAGTGACCCTGTTGCACATATTCGGTACTACAACCGTGTCTTAGCTAGATGGGGTCAGAACGACGCCGTACTCTGCAGATACTTCCCGTCAAGCCTGAAGGGATCGGCATTATCATGGTTTGATAATCTGCCACCAAACTCCATCCACTCATACGACCAACTCGCAGAGAAATTCTTAAGAACATACATGTACAACAAGACTGTAAACACCGGAATGGATAAGCTCTTTTCACTAGCGATTGGCTACAAGGAAACCACGAGGGAGTACACTAACAGATGGCACAAGATCTTCCAAGCCATAGGGAGCATGGACCCAGTGGTAAGCATCAATTGCTACAAATGGAGATTAGACCGAATGAGTCCCCTATTTGTTGAAATTCATGGAAGCGTGCCTAAGACAGAGGGAGATCTTCGAATAATTATCGAAAAGCACGCTCGACTTGAAGAAATTCAACGGGAAAACCCGAGGGCATATCCGCAGAGATCTCACCGCACCAATTCAGCGGAACAAACCAATGGGGCCAAAAGGAGTTGCTCAGTGGAGAGACCTCACGAAGATAGGAAGGAACGAAGGGATGAACGAAGAACAGGTGACCGAAAATTCGAAGATCAAGTTTACACGAAACTCAACGCTAGCTATGCTCGTATCCTACGAGAGATCAAAGGGAGGGAAAACCTGGAGTGGCCATGGTCTAAGGAAAAGCAGCCCCCGAGATCCGAGAAGTCTAAAGATTACTGTGAATATCATTGTTTCAACGGACACCAGACCGAAGAGTGCAAGAACCTTAAAATAATGATCCAAAAATTAATTGATGCGGGAGAGCTCAAACATTACGTACGAAAGGATGTTACCGAGGATAGATCCAAGCGAACCAAACCAGTCCAACTTCCGGAAGGAAACCGAACAATCAACACCATCTCGTGTTCCGAAGCCACAGGGCCCTCAATTACAGCGCAGATAGGAAAGAGGTTACGGAAGCAATTCGAAGACCGCTGCGAATTGTATAAGGTCGATGGGATGATGGTGGACGAGCACGAAGAGTGGATGGAATATCCTATCATCTTCGATGCCGAGGATATCGAAGAAGATATGGAAGACCATAACGATCCCTTGGTCCTAACGCTACCAGTAGCTGGATGTAACCTCAAAAAGATCCTCATAGACGGGGGAAGCTCCGTAAACGTCCTATTTTACGATGCATTCAAACGGATGAAGCTCCATGATGAACAGTTAATGACCTCTTATTACACCATCTACGGATTCAATGGAGCAGCCACGAAGCCCTTGGGAGACATCGTGTTGCAGGTTAACGCAGGGCCCATGAAACTAGAAACCCGATTCAGTGTGGTGGACACCCCTTCCCCCTACAACGCCATTATTGGACGAAAATGGATACATAAACTCAAAGGATTTGCGGCAACGTACCACCAATATCTCAGATTCCCAACACCTGAGGGAGTAATGGAAATCAAGGGAGATCGGGTCACTACGAGAGAGTGCCAGGCCACTCAGGATCATATCAACAACGAGCAAGAAGAGCAGCGAAAAATCCGAAGAGTAAAAAATAAATAAACCGCGAAAGAGAAGGCCATAGACCTGTTCCTCAAGGAAACTACAGGGAAGGGCTTGACGAAAGATGATAATGTCCAAAGCACAGAGACAAGTACTTCAACAACCAGCGAAGAACAGAAACACGCTAAATAGCAATTAAAGAACGTCCCAGTCCTCGGAAATCCGAAGCATGTGTTCACACCAGTGGAGCCCGTAAAAGAAATCAACATAGGAGCGGAAGAAAACCCGAAGATGATCAAAATAGGGACCATAATGGACGAAGGAAGGGAAGATTCTTTAACCAAATTACTTAAGGAATACGCGGATGTGTTCGCCTGGAAGCTAGGAGATATGCCGGGGATTGACCCAAAAGTAATCCAACACGAGCTACGCATCAAACCGGGCACGCCCCCGTTCAGGCAGAAAATACGAAAAGTAGCTCCAGAGTATCATGAGGCAGTAGAAACAGAACTTCGGAAACTACTAGACGCAGGATTTATCAAGGAAGTCAAGTACCCTACCTGGATCTCCAACATGGTCATTGTTCCTAAGAAAAATGGAGGGGTTAGAATATGCATCGACTTTACTAATCTCAACAAGGCATGTCCAAAGGACAGCTATCCCCTGCCGAGCATAGACCAGCTGGTAGAAGCAGTAGAAGGATATGAAGAACTGTCATTCATGGATGGACATTCTGGCTACAACCAAGTGGCCCTGGCAGAAGAAGATCAGCCACACACAGCGTTCTACACCCCACATGGCCTTTATTGCTACACTAGAATGCCCTTCGGACTTCGAAACGCAGGGGCAACATACCAAAGGATGGTCGATGCTATCTTCAAGCCATGGATTGGAGGAACCTTAGAAGTCTAAGTTGACGACATGCTCGTCAAAAGCAAGTTGCGTAAAGATCACCACCAGGATCTGAGGAATATCTTCAAAGCAATGAGAAAACATCACATGAAAGTGAATCCGTAGAAATGTACTTTCGGTGTCACCTCGGGGAAATTCCTCGGGTATCTGGTAACAAAAAGGGGCATCGAGTTAGACCCAGCAAAGATTCAAGCCAGTAGAGATGCCGTCCCCAAAGAATTTAAAGGAAGTACAGAAACTCAATGGATCCATAGCAGCTTTGGGCAGATTTATTGCCCGGTCCTCGGACAAATGCAAACATTTCTTCAATATTCTCAAAAAAGGGAGCAGGTTCGAATGAACTGCTGAATGCGAGGAAGCATTCCAAAAAATCAAAGAACACATAGCCTCAATCCCGATCCTGCAGAAGCCAGATCCTGACGAGGTTTTGGCACTGTACATAGCAGCAACAGAAGACGCAGTTAGCGCAGTATTGGTCAAAACCAATACAAAGATAGAACAACCTATTTATTACGTCAGCAAGACCCTCAATTCTGCGGAAAGGAACTATACTAAGATTGAACAGCTCATCCTCGCATTGGTGTGGGCTACTCAAAAACTGAGAACCTACTTCCTAACTCACCTCGTCAGGGTCCCATGCAAAGCACCATTGGAAGCAGTCCTCAAAAGCACGGGAAAAGTGGGCCGAATAGCCAAATGGAACACCCATCTGGACCGATTCAACATCATTCATGAAATTCAACATTCTCGGAAGTCCCAAGTTCTAGCGGATTTGTTAGCAGACCTCCCCCTTGACAACGACGAAGAGATTAAGGGAATACCAGAAGCCGAGCAAGAAAACAAGGATCCAATGGATATCCTCGAACCTGCGAGTCAAAGACAATGGGAAGTCTTCGTCGACGGATCCAAAAATAAGGAAGGAGCAGGAATAGGCATTGTCATTATCACCCCAACCGGAGAAAGGATTATACAGGAACTTAGGTTAGAATTCAAAGAGCATACCAACAACATCGTTGAATACGAAGCTGTCGTACATGCCCTCCGTATAATAATAGAGATGGGGGTAACCGATGTAAGGATGACAAGTGATTCGCAGCTTGTCATACGGCAAATAGGGCTCGAGTATAATGTGTACGATGACACCCTCTCAGCTTACATGGCCTTGGTCCAAACATTGGCATCGCAAATCCCGAACATTAAGTTCCGGCACTTATGCAGGAGGGACCTCAGGCACGCGGATTCCCTAGCATATATATCATCCATGTTGAGGGATAAAAACGTCGAAGCTATTAAAATAGCAAGGGTATACGAGCCTTCGATTGCATCTCAATTCTCCTTCGCTACCAATCAAGATACAGTGAAAGAAAATATCGAAGACCAGGTAGGAGAAGACATCCAAAACGACTTGGAAGAAGAAGATATCCTGTCAAGAGCAAATCAAGACGAAGACTTCAGCAACGAAGATGACTGGAGAGTGATGATCCATGCCTTTCTCGAAAAGGGAAGCTTACCTGCGGATCAGAAACAAGCTAGGAAGATACTCTCCAAAGTAGGAAGATATGATCTTCGGGATGGGGTCCTGTACAAGAAATCCTTCCTTGGACCATTACTACGTTGCTTGTCCCGGAAAGAGGGGCATCGAATTCTAAAAGATATCCATTATGGTGACGCGGGGAATCATAGCGGCATGAGATCACTAGCTGACAAAGCAAAAACGCAAGGATATTACTGGCCGACAATGATACAGGACGCCGCGAGGATGTCCCGACGGTGTGAAGAATGTCAGCGCTTCGCCAAAAAGATCCACGCGCCGGCAACAATGTTAAACTCCGTTGATAGCCCGTGGCCATTTTCGAAATGGGGCGTAGACATCGTCGGACCTTTCATCGAAGGATCAGGGAAAAGACGATTTTTGATAGTAGCCACGGACTACTTCAGTAAATGGGTGGAGGCTAAGGCCTTGTCCAGGATCAGAGACGTGGATGTATTTACTTTCATATTCCAGAACATCATTTGCAGATTCGGTATACCCGCCGAAATTGTATCTGATAATGGTAAACAATTACAGGGGAAAAATATAGACATCCTCTTCGATACTTTCAAGATAAGAAAGAACAAGTCCACCCCCATATACCCTCAAAGCAACGGGCAAGCGGAAGCTACCAATAAGACCCTCTCCCTTATACTCAAAAAACAATTAGACGAGCATAAAAGGAGATGGTGTGAACAGCTGCACAATGTGTTATGGGCATACAGGACAACGCGAAGATCCGCCACTGGGGAATCCCCGTTTCTTCTCACTTATGGAGCTGAAGCAGTCATCCCTACAGAGATACTCATGCCAACCACAAAGACCGAAGCGTGGGAGAAAAATCTCACAACAGACATGATGTTAGAGAGATTGGACGACCTAGAAGAAAGAAGGGAAGCAGCATTACAGAAGATGGAAAATTACCAGCGAAGACTTGCAATGGAGTACAACAAAAAGGTAAAGCTTCGGAATTTTGTAGAAGGGCAGTATGTGTTAAGAACAATCCCATAGTATCAACGAGAGAAGATATGGGGAAAGTTAGCACCTACGTGGGGAGGACCTTTTATAATACATGATATTGCGGAAGGTGGTTCCTACTACCTTCGTAATCTGAAAGGCGAAGTCCTCCGACATCCTTGGAATGCTAAGTGGCTCAAACCATACTTCCCATAGGTGCAACGCAGCCTTGCAACTGCGTGAAGGGTACCAGAAGAAGAAGGGAGTGTGAACACTCTACATGTTTCTATCTCTGGACGAGGAATTGCAGGCCTCAACCTATCAATCAAACAAGATTTCTATGTATCCACTAAAACTATCGACAATATTGGGGAAAGTAGTTAATCTACAATCTCTCAGGGCTCCCCCTTCAGTGTCCATAAGTGTAAGACCAGGGGGAAGGCACCCAGCAGAAAGAGATACCCAACCAATCTTAAGGCAACGGGTCGACGGAATGGGTGTATGTAAATTTTTTAACCCCACATCCTAGAACGTTGCCTCGGCCCCCACCGTCTGGGAATCCTCTGGCCAAGGGTTCGCCAGCGGGGAGACAGGTCTCAAGCCGATCACGAAGGTACCTCCCTTCGGGATCGCACCCAAACACTTAAAATCCTTTTTTATTTTTAGAGTCTTTCATCACAATGCATAAAATAAAAACAAACCAACATTGCAGGTATATCAAGAAAAGGATCCATTTCATAAAGGACGATTACAAAAAGTGAAGGGCCAATTCAAGGAAGAGTACACGTCAAAAAATATTCATTTTATATGATACTAGCAAAAAATATTCTTTTTACATAATTACAAAAAGTGGGGGGATAATGACACTGCGGTCTCTACAAAATGCAGCGGTCTCTACCTAGATGATGCCGCCCCATCAGCAGGATCGTTCCGAAGACTTGAAGGGACGCTCCCACCAGATGAGGGTCCCGAGGAGCCAGGAAAGGCAGCAGGAACTGGACGACGCAGATAATTCTTCACAAGATCATGCTCGTTCTTTAGGCCAAGTTCTATCTTCTCTAGCATCTTGTTCGTCTCCTCAGCCAATTGACACCGAGCCTTGTGCTTAATAAATATTGTCCGTTGTTGGGCTTGGGATAACAATGAAGACAGACGACTCACTTCTTTAGAAGCAGCACCGACGGCCTCTTCGCGGGATGTCGCCAAACTCTTAAAATGCTTAGTCTGTTCTTCCTGCTGCGCTAAGGAAGATTGAGCCTTTTCAAGTTTTTCATTAGCAACGCGAAGTTGTCCCTCGAGTTCTGAAAAAGACAACACCAGGGAGTTAGCACAGAAAATACACAATCACACTCGATGGAATAGGGTTATACCTTCGACACAAGCCGAAGCCTCTTCATACTCATTAACAACTGCATCTCGCGCTTCATCAAGATGATCATATTCCACGGATAATTTCTTATAATCTAGCTGAAGGTTTGTGAGAGTAAATTGACTGGCATCTAATTCTACCTGCTTCATCGAATCCATGTGACGAAGGTGGTCAACTTCTTTGTTTATCTCTGATACTCCCTTGCTCAATCTGTACATACACACTTCAAGATTCCTCTCAGACTCAGCCTGACGAGCTACTTCAACGCGGGACGCGGCAAGGGCCTTGCTTAGAGCATTGGCTTCGGCACGGGCATTGTCCCTTTCTCTGATAAGACACCGCGCACTATCCGCAACTCCTGGAAAAGGGAGGGATCGAACCTTTTGTAATTCCTCTTCCAGAAGTTGTATCCTAGACTCCAACAAAGAAGTACGCTCACGGGATTCCCGCAGACTATCACGTGTCCACAGCAGCGTACCATTAAATAAAGCACGGTCATGGTTATACAGATTTTGCATGTCGACCATCTGAACATGCCTTGCGCGCCATACCTCAGCCCGAGCATCCCATTTCTTGGCTTCACTTTTAATTTTCTGAACTAGTTCTTTAATACGAGATTTCTGCCGTGTCCTTTCGTTTCGAAGCCATATCAGCTCGGGGACACCACCCACTGGAGATAGGGTGGGGAGACTCATACAGAACAACTAAGAAATAGAGGAATGACGACACACTGCGAGAGAAAAAAAAGAACTAAACCTGTGAAAGCTGAAACTTGGCCGCGAGTTTGCTCTAACTCAGCGCGAACAGCAACAAGCTCTGAACGAAGACTGGCCTCCGCTTCACCCAGCTTTTCTTTCTCCTTGAGGCTTTTCTTCAGCTCTTCTATTTCCACCTCAGCCGCAGATAATTCCTTTTCTCTGTGATGAAGCTTAGCCTCGAGCTTCAGAGATTTCGCTTTGAAGAACTGATACAGCACGTGGTTACAATGCTCACTCCTCATCATCTACACATCAAGACGAAAAACATTATTTCACCGAAGAATTGGATCGTCACGTAGAAGTACGTACGAAAATTTACCTCTAAGACACGCTGCTGAGGAAAGCCATATTGATACCCGTCGGCTATGGCCGTCATATCTGCAACGGAAGTAGGAGGCTCCGACACAAGGGTAGCTTCGGTAACACTCAAATTTCTTCCCCAGGCCTCAGACACCCGCGCCTTGGAAGACATATCCATCATACGACGGGTATACGCATCAGAATCCTTTTCACCAACAACAACAGGGGAGGGATGAGGGACAACTAGCAGATTCTTTTCCTTAAGCCAATCCATTATGACGTCCTCACCCTCAGATGTCGACGAATGAGGGAGATCCGCAGCAGGCGAATCAATCACCGACTTCCCCTTTTCTGACACGGCCCCATCAGCACAAATGTCGACACCCACATGCGCACCATGCTCCTCCGCGCCACCATCTTGAACAGCAGCGTCTCCGTTACTAGCATCCCCGAGGACATCCCAATCATCATTGGGGGACAGTAGAGAGAAGTCCTCAGGAAAATCGAGGGCATCATCCATAAACTCCCCTGTAGAATACAGCCGATCAAAAGAAAACTCTTGAGAAAGGGTGGGGAGAGTATCCGTGGCATCCCCAGCAGGGACAGAAATATCACCAATAATACCGTCATCAGCTACCACGGCGTTTTTTCTCCCTTCATCACCATCTTGACCCACACAGACCTCTTCTTCGACATTGATAGGGGAAGTACCAGTACGTTCCTCCCCATCTGTAATCTCCTCGTCCTCAGCAAACTCTTCGTTCACCGGACTTGTAACTTCTTCATGGGCCTCAGCCTCACCCATCACAATGGTAGAAGACTGCTTCGGCTTAATCTTTTTCTTCTTCGACACCTGAAAACCCACACCACAAAAAGAATTATTTTTCCCGAACAGTTGAATTTCTAAAGAAGAAGAAGCGCAGCTAGAATCCGCGTACCTGAGCAGTCGAGGTACTCCTCGGTGGAAGTATAGAACCGGAACCTTCCTCCTCGTCTCCCTCAACAACGTCAAGAGCATAAGGAAAATTCATACCTGCGAAGTTTAAACTCCAGGGACAGAAATCTCCATAACGAGCAGGAGGAGATTCACGCGGCTTGCTACTCTCAGTAGGACGCCAACCGCGGGGACCAGGGATCCAACCGTACGCCCATGGAACAACCACTTCGATAACGGTAGCGTGCCACTCGTAATCATGGCCGCGCTTGATCGTCTCGCGGGCCGGGAAAAGTTTCCGCTGACTAGACCCCTCCGTGCCGGGAACATACTTCAGCTTGGCATCACTGACCTCATTTAACAAACGAATTTTGCCCCGAGGAGCAGCGAGATTCCGGAGGCTGACACTCCACGGCTTACGGTTCCTACTGTTGACATAATCACCGAAGGAGTTATTGAAATTATCAGGAGTATACCATTCCTTCTCCGCGGGATCGGGAACGTAACAAGTCATTGTCGTCTCCCCCTTACTCCGCAGATAGCATTCCTTCAGGGAGCGGAGATAATTCCCCGATAGTTGCGATACAGAACGGCTGTGAGTATTGGTGGAAGAGCCTTCACGACTAGCAAGAACATCATAGTAGAAGGAATCACCTGACTTGTACAACGGCAGCATAAGACCAGCTTCGAACGCACCAACCGTGGTCAACAAATGAAATTCATCGAACTCATACTTTGAGATAAGCTCATAAGTAATATCATCCTCAGGGGCATAAAATCGAACCTCGAAGGCTTGAAGCTCATGCTTTTCCTTGAAAATCTCGAGATCAATATGCTTGAACGTTACTTTTTTCTTGCTGACCGAAACGCTGCGTATCAATGGGGAAGCCTCATCCTCCTCGGCGGGACCGGATAAACCAATGAACGCCTCGGAAGCCTTTCTCTTCAAAAAAGGATTTTTTGAAGATTCAGCCCTCGGAACACCACCTTTTGTACCCTTCCCTTTAAAAGAAGTTGTAGGAGGGGGCGGCAGAGGATGCTCGGGCACTAGAGAACGTAGAGGAGGAACATCAAAAGCGACAGCACGAGTAGGTGTCTGCGTCCTCCTAACATCATCACGAGGACGAGACACCGCGCGATCAAAGACTTTTCGAGCCCCAGAAAGATTTTTCAAAGGAACTTCTTCCCTAGAAGATGAGGCCTTCGCCCCGGAAGAAACTCGACTTCTACGAACATCATCTTGAGACTCTCTACGCGGAGGAGATCTCGATGGACCAGAACCAGGAGTCTGATAAGGAAGCCGCGGACGGTCAGACATGGCTGCGAAAAGATTAATCATAAACAAGTCAAAAACAAACTCGAGGACATTACCAACGATCAAAAAACCACATAAATAGAAATCCACACACGACAACGCAGAAAACCTAAAATTAGCATACGTGATCGAAATTCCATAAAATCCCTACCCTAACAATGGCTTCCTTGATTTAAGACGAAGAACAGGGGCAAAATAGCATGCAAGCATTGAAAGAAGTTCTTCATCACAAACAAGGAACAACAGTAACAGAAAATTTACAAATCAACAAAGCGTAAAACCATGGAAACAAAGAAAAGAAAAACTTACCAGTAAAAACAGCAGCAGAAAGAACAAATCAGAAATAAAGAGGAGGCAAGCGTGATTAATGCTCAGTGGGAAGAATTTAAGGGCTGAAGAATGAAGACTGACAGAGAATTTAAGGGCGGAAGAATGAAGACTGCTAGAGAATTTAAGGGCTGAAGAATGAAGACTGACAGAGAATTTAAGGGCTGAAGAACGAAGAATTAAAATCGAGAGAATGTTTAGGAAGAATGAAATTAATTTTCTTTCTCTCCTTAATATACCCGAAAGAAAGAGAAGGAAATTAATGGAGGAATGGGAAACGTGCCCGTTACATGAGCAGTTAATGCACAAATAAAAGACGTGCCCAAGTATCTAGGAAAAGTTATTAGGAGAGATAGAAGAATATGCAACAACTGTTTTCTTCAATGCACCCATTAAACATTCAAGCCCGAAGAAAAGGGGCAAATTGTGTATACATATATCTCACCATCAGACACGTGTATATAGAAAAATACGTGGAAAGCATGCAGGCCAGGACATCAAAATACGATGCATTACGGAACACCAAATAAACCCCAAGGAGTTACTTTATCTCATCCCAAAAGAAGGTAAGATCAACGGTGGAGAGAAAGTTAGCTGACACGAACGTGACAGGGGCAGAAGACACTTGTCTGACACGAGCAGGCATCTCAACCACTTTCATTAAACAATCTGAGCAGTATACGTGTCGATCAACCCGTGGAACGAGCGAGGATGTCTCTGCGTGATCAAGTGGCAAACGCAGACCTCTGCGTGATGGACACAAGACACTAGAAGATAAGGTTCCAACGGCCTTCAGAGAGGGGTCCCACACTCTAACCCTATTAATACCCCCTCTCCACCAAGAGGAAAGGGGATCGGAAAAATCAGGAAGGAAAGGAGAGAGAGATTGCAAGTGTAAGTTAATCCTTTAGAAGAGAAAAACATGTAAACCCAAAAGTCATTCGACTACTCTTGTAACCGTGAAGAATATAGTGAAACAACAAACCCCGTGGACGTAGGCCTTAGTGCTGAACCACGTAAACCTCGGTCTTGTTTACATTTCAGCACTTTATATTTTGTCTAACCCCATGGATCTTTACTTATACATTTTGCTTTCTTTGTTTTTACCTATATCCCGTGCGCAAACGCCTCGCATGGAGTTGTTAGATGAGGCTATGATAAACCTGAAGGTTTTGAGCCAAGGAATCAACACTAGGATATCATCATCACAAATCACTCTAGATTACGATGATTGGTTGTGAGCATTCGGATGCCTTCGTGATTTGTGTGTTCACAATATTAAAAACATCAAAAATTGAGGTTAGATTCACATTAAGAATTCAGAGTTACACTTTCACCGGCCGATATTGACTAGAGCTTACAGCTTATTCTTACCGAAAGTATTCAAAATTATGCAGTACAATGAGCAGCAAGTATACACAGAATTATGTCTATCTACTCTTCAGTCTTCTGCTGTTCAATTTCAGAAGGTGATGATAATGAATGAAACAACTGATTAGTGTTGGAGAGGGAAAATTTGGGCGGAAGCATCATAAGTGGTTCATCCCCACTTAGTCTCAGCCATGCAGTTCCTAATGCGTACCCTAATGCGCGCGAAACAGAAACAGCAACTGCATTGCCCACCTGACGATATCTGCCAAAGTAAAACAACAATGATTCGAATTGTATATGGATAAAAGTAAGGAATAAGGTTGGATGAGTATGAGTACTGCATGTCAAATTATTGCCAAGTGATAACTGAGCAAAAATATGGTCCTTGAATGTCCGGGATGATTAAGATTTTAGCAGCTCACTGTAATTTAATAGCTTGTTTTTGGGTGCATATGAGCAATACGACAGAATGCACATCCATTTAGGCAGGTGTGCACACTCAGTTTCAATTTCTATAATTATAGTGTTCATCGGGGTAAGATACAAATAATAAAAAAGAGAGTTTTCAATCATATTTTCTATCTCTTCTACGCAAGTATCCCCATATGAGTATGCCACATTAATGTTCAACTTCTTTGCAGGTTTTACACTGAATAATAAGCAAGGAATAACAACCCGTCGACATTGACAGAAACTTTAAAACGTTATATGAAAAGAAAAACAGAACAACTAATTGAATAATGGACAAGAAAACGTACTTGTCCTTCACATTCCCGTGAAACCTGTAATAATCAGGAAAGCCTTGCAACCTTGCAGACTCCCGTATACTAATAATCCGGTTTTGCTCAGGATGCAACACTGCCTGCAAGATTAAGGTATGACAACTCAGAATAAGTTTCTACAGATGAACATAAACACTTGAGCAAATAATTCGTACCAGGGAGTGGCAATTTGGCGTAGTAATTACAGTCGGCACTGTCTCGTCCCACCATAACCGTGCAAAAGGTCTACAAGATTAGGAAGCAACAATTCAATAGCATGTAGTCACAGTTTACATTGAGTTGAACACTCAAGTCCTTTAGAGCCTTCCCTACATTTCTCAAAATTATACTCCAAACCATACAAGGGAAATGCACTACCTTCGAGACTTTCCTTGGCCTAATGTCAGGGCATAGTCTGGTACCTATATGTAACCCAAACAGAAGATTAATGGAATGAAAACATCACTGATAACAAAATAACATAGCCATCTGCAAGAGCACAAACAATCTTAAATATGCATTTTTACTTGCAAAGCAACACACCTGTAAAAAGATAGTAATTGTAGTGTACAGTACCATGGGACACAATACATGTGAACCAAAAGCCAAGAGAAGTAAAATCCCTCACGAGTTCGATTTTGTGCACACTTTCTAACGAGTGTGCACATGACATTTTAATGTACACCGCTGATTTAATATTTTGCGAGTTATGTAACGAGGGTCGAGATTCTAAACATGGATGGTAACGAGGCCATCCGTTAACTAATCAACCAGTCAAATTAACATGTCAAATATACACTAGTTACAGAAGTGTGCACAAAATTAGACTGCTCACCAATGGCTTTCCTGATGCTAATAGTATTCGCTCCCTTTTTGGATCCAATATAGCAACATTGTCAGATCCTACGATTACACCAGGGAGGTCCCTAAAATTTGCTCCCTGTAATTTGCAACAGTAAGATATACCGAACGAATCAAACACAAAAACAGTTCCTTCCGTCTAGCCAGTCACTAACCTTTTTCCGAGGGATTTGACAAACACGCAAAAAATCATCTTCAGATAATGGACTAGGACAATGATCATACAGCATAGACCTTTCTATCTTAACTTCATCCTTCAAACCAGAGCATAGCATCTCTGCATAATAATTGATAAATACATCTAGATAAGGACAGAGTATCACACAGCTAGCTGTCTCAAAATGTACATGACACGTAGCTATATAATAAGGTAGCAAAACAAAAACAAAAAATGGATACACAGATTAAGTAGAGTAGCAAATGCAAAAAGCAGATACATTTGCATAAAAATATTGCTCATTGACAGAAGGATCTCTTATGGACATCTTATAGAAGCCTAGAAAATCGAGTTAAATCACCAAGTGGTAAATGACTAAATTCTGACCTTCATTGCTATGAAATGTTAAAAAAATCGCCGATATGAGGTAAGGCGCTAGAAACATATTGTAAGTATGAGGAATAATGCAAGGCAAGATGATTCGAATATATTGCTTAGCTGGCTTTTTTAGCTCGCAAGACATCACTTATAATAGATTGACCATGTTTTTGGATTTAAAGTAATTTCAAAATGAGTTCTACCATCTTTGTTTGAAAGCATTAGAAACGTACCAGATTTACTTGATCTAATGTACTTTTGAAACTCTGTTAGTGGATCCTCTTTGTAAGGCATCTCATCACGAGTTTCATGAGTTGTCACCTAAAATTACTGAAAACGTTAAAAAAGGATAATGTCTAACATCATAAACATCAAGTCAGACAACTGAAACATAGCTAGGTACATACTTCTGGAAGATCGGATAGAGCGTCCCGAAGAACAAGTGCTTTTTCTAGACTTCGTGGTTGGCCTTCATCATATGCGACTATACAACGCTGCAAGAATATAGGCAATTATGGTCAGAACTGGCAAAACTTGACCCTAACGTGTGATTAAACGTACATTTAAGCTTAACAAATCATGTTAACATTGAGCACTCTTGAATCATGTCTACTACCCTTCACTCTGCCAGGGTGTGGATAGACCCTGAGTCAATAACTTGTTTTAACATAGAAAAACATATAACTAATAGTACTTATGGTCAGAGTAAAAGCAATGTCAGGAAACAGCCATTATAATGGTATGACGGTCTATGGCCCTTAACATCATAACACCAAGCGGTTGTAACCGTCATGACAGCTGTTTTCTTAAAATATTGCTTTTAAAAGCAGGTGTGTTGAGCAATCTTTACACGCCAGCCCTGATAGGGTCGACCCAAACCTGTATCATTTGCAAGCTTAAGAAATGCAGTGATAAGAAATGATATGATGAATGGATAACCAGTCTGCACCTCAAACTCCCTTGGACCACCATATCTCACAATGACATCATGAGTAGGAAGTGGAAACTGTGGCAGTTTCTGCAAACCAGCAAACAGTATCAGAAGAAGTTCTGATGAATTCAGATCGTAACATTACAAAAAATGTGAATTAATTTACCACAGATGGATGAGCGCCCCACAAGAATGTACGCAGCCGAAATTGTGGAAGACCATAACAACCAGCAGCAATAATCCCAACTCTCGCTTGGTAATTCATATGAACCAAACGACTCAAAGCATAGCGTCCAAGCACGCCATCGGCAAACCTCAATATGTCGGCAACATTTTCCATCAGCACATACTTAGGCTTCAAAAACTTTACTATGTCCATGAAAATGATTATTTGCTGGTTTTTTTCATCATCTAGAGGCGCATCAACATTCCGAAAGCGATTATAGCCACTAATCCCTTGGCATGGTGGACCCCCACATACAACGTCAACATCTCCCTGAAATTACAAACTTACTAAGAAACAAAGTTTGCATATATATCACCATACAAGCAACACAAATGACACTCACAGGAAGTGGCAGTATCTTCTTTTTAAATCCCTCTCTTACGAAATCTCGTATCTTATCTTGGCAGTTACTGCGAGGAAAAAAGGGAAGAACAACGTCTAAAAATGTATACACAGTAAACAGAGTAGGCTTCATGTTAACTTCAAAATGGCATACCTCAATCCTTTACTTGGCTCCCAGGTATCGTCGCTCGAACCGTAACCTTTCCAGCGCACCTAAAAACAGAAAAATGAACTGAAACCTAGGTCTTCCATTTTTGTACTAAAAGGTCCTAGTGTTTCAACTTAAGAATCGTCCAAAGCATTGGAAATGATTTATACCTTAAATGTCAACTCACGCTTCCCTGTTTCATTAGGATCACCATAACAGATATCTAGTAGTTCTGAAACTTCAAATTCATCAGATGAAATCTCATTATCAGCATTTGATCTTGTCTTGATTCTTGAAGTTCTAGAATTAGAGCTTGGTGAAATCTCTGCACAGTCAATCCTATAAAGTTTGCAGAGTTTTTCCCATTCCTTTAATAAATCAAGGTAATCAGCTGCCGATTCATTCCTAATCTGTTCAAAGAGAAAATTTAACATTAAACTAAAACATTTTCTGGGTTACCAACATATCGCAGATCAGGAAACAAAACTTAGTTACCTTTGTTTCGGGATGATTAAGTCTGAAACTCTCACAGGCAGCTTCATCAGTATCAACAGCCCATTTCTATATTTAAAAAAAAAAAAAAACATATGTACAAAAAAGTTGGTCAGACCATGAAATTGGCATAAATGCCATTTGTATAGACTCTCTTCTATGGGGCTTAATTGCAAGGGTGAGTTTCTTAGACTAACGATCTGAACTAGAACCTATAATTGATTAAAAAAATTACCGTGACAAGATTAACATAAGAGAGCTTGGAACCGAGGCAGAGCCCAGTTGACATTCCGCCGCAACCAGAGTAAAGGTCTAATACGACTACATCTACTTTGCCAAGATTACTGTGGTCATTGTTACAGACTGTCTGAATGTCAGTACATTGGGCTAAGTCATTAGACTTTGTGATGCTATCTGAAAGAAATAGAGATGCATGCAATCAGTCACGCACAAGTACATGTACCAAGGAATATTAAGCACATTGCCACTTAAAATCCCAGACAATACTTAGCATGTATAACTATATTAAGATTTCATGCCATTCCACCTCTGAAAATATCAAATTAAAGAACACGACATGTTTGAGCATACACTTATAAACAGCTACAAAATCCAAAAGTGATTACAATAATAGTTCTGATGATATTAATAACAATAATAATAATATTGTTATAATAATATTAATACCAATCACAGACTAACTACTATTACTTCCTTTATAATTCATGTACTGTATAATAGTTGTCTGATGGAGTCAACATTTCATGATTATTTTGAAGCTTATTGTAATATTTAAGTATAGTGCTGGATCAACATAGACACTTGATCTTACGACTCTCCGAGGAGAAAGCTTCTCCTTGGATGTCGAATTTTCTTCTAAACCAAATTCCCACTGGTGTCGAATTTTCTTCTAAACCAAATTCCCACTGGGGCACGGTGATGTGTGGTGAAGAAAAATGACATGAAACTTCCAAGTCAAGCAATATTAAAATTACTATCACATACTTACCAGTCATCGTATTACAAAAAGTTGCATATTCCAAGTAATAGTTCATATCATAGAAATAGTCACATGATGCAACATATCTTGATGATCTCAAGTTTACCTGCCACAAAGTGGAATCATGTTAGTTACCAGAAAATGTAAAATGACCAAAGTAACATGTGATGCGGTTATTAGCAATGACAGCCTAACCAACTTCTTTTGCACAACCAATGATAACATTAACTAATAACAAAAGTTCATTAAGAGCTATTAATTCACTAAACCTAAAAACACTACGAATTCTTACATTAGGAGGTAGCTGCGCGATCTCAAGTTTAGAAACAAGGCAATCCAGTAAATTGTCATTCACTAAATTAGAGCAAAATACACGCTTTTTGTCATGAAAAGAAGCTTGATCTTTGATAACCTGAAACATGGAAAATTGTAAGCAATGATCAGAAGATGATTACACAAGATCGAGCTGTTCAATAAAACTTGAAAGTATCAGCAGTATTACAGTATCTTCAGCTCTGTAGAACCACTGAACCCTAACATAATCTTCATCTTCCTCTGTTTTAAAAAACTCTAAGATCCTGCCGATGTAATTTTGTCCTCCTTTCTCGCCCTGAAAACATATTCAATATGTCATAGTTTTTCTAGAGTTAGTGCAACTGCATGAATAACTTTATGTGAGTCCTCAAAGATCCTCAAATATGAGAACTGATAAATGCACTATATATTTAGGCGCAACTCTGAATTCCTACTTATATTGTATATCTGATTAAAATACTTGCTTTGCCTAAAGAAGAAAGATATACGAAACAAATTGCCAACAAAGTAAGTTCAGTTCAGCTATAAATCCAGAAGTGGCAGTTTTACGAATATTTTATACCAAGGGGTCTAGGTGGTCAGTACAGCGACATAACAGACCTTGCACCGGCATATCATTGTAACAGGACGGGCCTGACGAAATGAATCACTATAATATATCAAAAGAAGTACTAACAACATCTTTCCCATGTGTCTCAATTTCATACCTGTGATTTTTTTTTCATTAACAAGAAAGAGAGTAACAAAAGGAAATGGTGACAGAAGAAGATTGCTACCATAATAGAGGACATTAATGAACGCTAATTTAATGAAATGTCAACCGTGGCATTCTGTTTCCGATGGTTCCAGCGAGTAAATTGCAGTGACCAACTAGAAACAGTGTGAAACTGTATAAGTTTTTAACCAGCATCCTACTTGATTCAAATCAAACAATCCCACAATAATTGTAAGATCTTAGTGTAGATAGGATTAGGAAGTCGAAATTCATGCAATTCATCAGCTAAAGTCATCCATTAAGTATCCATTGCTCATGATGACTTCAAATGTACAAATAGGAAGCCATACCATTTTTATTCAACTTCATCAACTAAGAATCGTTCAGTAAGTTGACAAATAAAAGCAAGAACATAGACATGCTTAGTTAAGGTTAAATGGTGACCCATGAACAGGGACTTGTTAATGAACTAATCAGGTGATATAACTTAAACCATCGATAAAACAAGATTTAGAAATTTGCAATTTCGCTTTGTCTTGTATATTCATCATCTCTTCTGTTCAGATTTCCATGGTTGGTAAGCATAATGCTCATTAGCTGCTCAAATACAACCTCAAACTCAACTTCGTTTCCCATACAAGAACCAAATAATTCAACAAGTTTCACAATACCACACTAATTTTCCTAGTTCTCAAACACACAGAACGTTATCAGATGACAAGTGAGTCCTTCACAACGATTTGTATCATTTTCTTGAGATTTTTCTAAATCTTTCCGAATTTTCAAAACTAAAATTATTTCTATTGAAGACGCATAAAACATTTTGTTTCCACAACGCATCAATAATGTATCAACATGAAAGCAAAAGAATCAACAACTAGTAGTTACAGATGCAATTTACTTGGTAATTGAAAGAACATTGGTACCCGTAAATGTTACCTCATCTGCATGATATCTCCAGGGCCATCTTTTTGTAGCTTCATCAAGAGGAATCGGATCACCGATAAAGAAAGAATAGTTAGCTGCATTCTTTTTTTGTTTCTTTGATTTCAAATCCACGTCATGAGAAAGCTTTAATTTCTTCTTGGAAGGTTTTTTCACCGAAGAAGAATCGCCATTGGGGGTTAAAGAAAATCTTGGAGATCTTCTAGAAGTTGAAGAAGAAGAATTCTTACATGCAGAACTCGACGGATTTGGAGAAGAAGGAGAGACCAAGTGATTTCTTGGAGATCTTCTCATGATTTTCTCCGAATCCGCCATTTTCAGTGACGAGAGGAAAATAAAACCCTATTTTTTTCTGAATCTAGGATTTTATTTCATAAGGGAAGTAGAGCGGAGAAAATGAACGCTCTACAGCTTGACTGCAGAAGAGGAAACGTTTGGCGGGAGCTGTACTGATGGTGGTGGTCAGCCACTGAGAATGCCAGAAGTGATATGACTGATGAATGGTATAAGACACGCTATCTGCGCACGATAGTATTTCTCTGCCCAATTGCGCACTAATAGGAATGGAAATGTTATAAAACCATTTGCGCACTAAAAGTCGAAATTAGCGTAGGCGGGAATGGAAATGTTATAAAACCATCCCCTGATCTTTCTGTAATAATACAAATAAAAGGAAAGGTTCATTTTTATTTATTTATTTATTTTGGTAAGTGACCGTGTAACCTTGATATTATCGACTACTCCCACATCTTATTAAAATGGTAAACTATTGTTACGCAAAAACGAGAAAGTTAATAAAAAGATGGGGAGCAGTAAAATTAACAAGAGTGCAGTTCATTATCTGACCATTGTACATGTACCAATCAACTTGGAATTGGGATTGTACTTCGAGATCATGTAGGTGTTTGCAAAAGAGTCGGGAGGAAGCTACACTAATGGGAATATTGAATTCACGAGTTGGGGAGTGCATGGTTGTTCGTGAAGCTTTGTTACTTATGGAAAAAGAAAAACACCTCGCTAAGATTCACATAAAAGCTGATGTTAAAATGGTCATTCAATATACACTAAGGGTTGCTTCCTTATTCAATTGGAAAATAGGAATATTTTAAAGGAAATAAAAAATTTAGCTGCAAATTTTAGTTATTGCTATTTTACTTTTGTTAGTAGTAATGATAATCGGTTAGGGAAACTGTTACTGCAGTAGAATGTTATGAAAACTATTCACTAGTAATTTGTAGTCTTTTACCACAAAAATATTTCCCCTTGATGCAATAAAATTCATATTTATCAAAAAAAAAGTGTATTTTCTTTTTATTTTATGTAAGTTAGATTTCATTAAAACTAAGGTTAAAGTCGGAATTACATCGTTAGTAGAGTCATCTAGTATAGAGAGGGACTGGTTGGCCCTCCTGATACTACATTTATGAACAATACATAGTGGGGGGATATCTGATGAGAGTTTATGAACAATACATAGTGGGGGGATAACGTATCAATTACGGTTACGATCAAAAGATTTAACTTTCTTTACTAAATTTTCACCCACAATATTATCAGTTCTATGAACAAAATAAAAACCTTGAAAATTCTAACAAGATTTAGCTATATTTTATTTGTTTCCTCCAAAATAGCTCTACTGCGCCACAAGATGGATGTTGATTTCCCATTCAGACTGTCTATCGGGCTTTCACATTCGCCTTTATACCGAAATTGTTGAAGTTCTCTTTCTTAGCCCATGTTGCTGCTTGAAGTAGATCTACAGTTTCCGGCTCTTGTGGATCTGTTGTCGAACTTGGTCCTATTTTTCCTCTTTCAAAAGTACTTACATCATCTCTTAGAATTAAAGCAACTTGAAGGTTTATTCTCTGCAATCTATGGTGCATCTACATTATTTTGTGGTTATGTATGTCTGGTGCTTTCCAGTGTGCATTCTCTTTCCTAGTTTCCTCACTAGAATACTTTCTGAGAGGTTTTTTATTAGACCGGATGTAATAACCCTCAAAGATAATCCCAGAATAAATTATTAGAAACATATACTCCATTGGAGTTTAATACTAATAGACCTTGAAGAAAAAACTTGAAAGCTTATTTTAAAACAATGGATGTCATAAAAAATTTATTAACAGATGAAAGTTAACCTTTTTTTTCCTTTTTTCTTATTTTGCTTCAATTGAATAAATCACTAAAAGTAATAATAAGGAAATAACCAATTTAATGATCACACTTCTATAACACCCCACCCCAACGCCACTCCCTCATTACTAAATGATTGGAAAATCAAAAGATAAAACGTTTGAATGGTAGAATTTAAAGTCCACTCTACGCTAAACCAGCATGAAAATCACCAAAGCGTTGAAGGATCTGTTACGCTCTTTCTCAATTTCTAATACCTGGAAAGTTTATCCACAGGAGTTAAACTCCAAGCGAGTCCACTCGATCATCTAGTCACGGAGAAATATAAAAGAGAAAACAGATAAATTGCGAGCAAAATATGTCATAAAGGAAATATAAGTGAGGATAAGTTATAAGTAGAATAGTCACAGCATTACAAACTAGAAGTCTTAATTATTCGTCTAGGAAACACTAGTTAATATTCGTACGACCCAAGAATCTTCTTTTATGTAAAAGCTTTTACCTCGATACCATTCTGGAGCATATCCAAAATCACGCCTTTCCATATTTAAAATATGACTGTAGTGACTCACAAACATAAACCTAGAAGTATATATGGATGTACTTGGCACATATATAATTAACATGGGACGCATTGTTTAAAATTTTCTCTTATGAATGAAATCTATATTACCGTTTATGGGTGAAAATTATTTCTGCTAGTTTTGGTAATTTGGGGTGTGTGGATGAGAAATGAATCTAAACCCTAAACAAATGCACTGCAGGGGAGTGCTTTTGATTCGAGATAGCAATCTGTACAATTCAGGTCTAAACCAAGAAATGGTCGTTCCAGACTTGCTTCGGTCACAAAGTGAAGGAGATGGGGTTGATCTTAGGGAGGGAAGCGAAGAAGGTGTTGAGATCGTGAAGGTGTTGGTTGTTTATGACTTGTAACAGAATACCGAACTGGCTTGCAATAATGTAAGCAAAGCTTTGTGTGTTTGAATACGTTGTATCAACACTTGGTTTCTGTCTTGTCTGTTTTTTGGAAATAGGGAGGAGAACCTATTTATACGAGTCATTGAGCCTAACCCTCATCTCTCGTGGGAAGTGGAGGAAGTGGAGTGATGGAGTAGTGGAGTCGTGTTAGTGTCACACGATCAGTCTTTGCCCACTTCTCCCATCATTACTAACCGTCCATGTCTTCCTGACACTTTCTTGTGATGGCGCGTTGTACGCTGCACGCTGTAAACCGCCAGACCAATACCCCGGTATGTATCTCCCAGTTTGTGACATGCTTGATGTCTCGATTGTGCGGATCGTGGGACCCACAGAAGGTAGCATACGGTGCTAGGTTAAATAACTAAGTTATTTGAGAAACCGATATTTATGAAATATCGTGTGTATTCTATGCATGTAATGCATCGAATATATTCAATATGCATGAAGCATCGCTGTTTTAAAGCTTATCGGAGTAAGCCGCGGATTAAGCGTCTCAAAACAGCTGCACGCATAACTACCTTCAAGTGATCGTTTGGAGGCTGCGTAGGCAAGCCCTCCCTTGGCCGATCACATGATGTGGTAGAGTGATGGATGGTGATCACCACGACACCTTATTGGCCAACTAACTCCTATCCTGGGCTGCATAACCAAGATGGTAGAGTTGGACGGAAGCATTGATGAAGTTTTAGGGTTTTGAAGAGGTGCGCAAGCATCACTCTTCATCTTGGTCGAATCCAAGCATGGGAGACGCTTTTGGCAGGACCGACCGGGCATGCGTGTAGACGGCTTGCCGGTGTACATGTCTGTACCTCACTGTCCCATGAAGATGTGATCTAAGCCACTCAATTTGTCCAGCAAAGTTGAGTGGTTGAGATCGGTTTGCGGCAGAAATTCGTTGCCGCAAAGGAGTTGTAAGCCACGCGACATGCCTACTTCGGGAGCGCGTTTCGAGACGTTCAACCATGATTGGCCTTGGTCGATCGGTCATGCGTGTAGATGGTCCCACGGTCATGTTGACATGCTCGGGACCTTTTAATTCTACATCTACACCCTCCATCCATGCTTGCGAAGATGGACGCTCGTGATCAATTGGCGACACATGTCACATGCCGCAAACCCTAATTAGGGTTTTGGATCGGTCGTGTGTACACGACTTCAACCTAACGGTTTGGCAAGCTATGCTCCTCCTTTGAGGAGGCCGACTATGTGGGACCCACATTGAGCCGGTGGTGAGCATGTGTGTACTTGTCCCACGGTCATAGGCTTGATCTAAGCCATCCAAACATGCCGGTGAAGTTGGATGGTTGTGATCAATTTAAGACACTAGTGGACTTTCCTGTGACCCTTAAAGCATCACGCCGGTCGAACTTCGAGCAAGCGTTTGCTCCTTCCTGGCTAGGTCGTGAGAAGGTCGGTCAAGTAAGTAAAAAGGGGGTCCGCCGGTGTGCAGGACAACGCTTGTCCAACCGGTCATGGGACGATCTATATCGTCCAACCATGCGGGCGAAGTTGGACGGCCGCGATCTGTTTTGAGACCGACATTGGAAGTCTTGTGCGTACAAGATTTTCCAAGCTACTCCACACCAGCCCAACCATCCTACTTTAGGATGGCGTTCAGTGGTTGTTTGGGAGGCGTGGTATGTATTCGACCGACCATGGCAAAAACGGGCCCGCTGGTGGTCATTAAGGTGGTAGCCTGCTCCTGCTGAGGATCGTCTAGGCTGGTTAAATCATACGGCCAACTTGCGTGGTCGTGATTGTTTTTGAGACTGACATGGACAACCCAGATGCTCAATCGGGCTAGTATAACACACCGAGAGATGTATCCTGTACGTATATTTCGTGCATGCCTCATTATCGATACTTGGAGATTCGTGTCACTCTGCTGAGAGCAACATTCAGTCGTCATGCCGCACCAATAATGAGGGTTCTGCGGGAACAACACAGGAAATACAAGGCTAATCGCGCATTAATTAATAATGCTATAAATTCACAGGGTATATGGGATTGTTGCTACATGCTCCAACCTGGATGAATTTTGTGTATTTAATTCACAAAACACTGGGATTGTTGCCACATGCTCCATTCTAGGTGAATTAGTAAAGTGAAGAAATATTCATCACTTATCAATGGCTTTATCCTTGGCAGGATGTCAGCGCATAAATTTGGTTTTACAATTTTATCCCTGAACTAAATCCACCATCAACAATTACTAACCATAAAGGCCTCCACAAATCCTTCAAGTTTTTGGACTCTCCATTGTTAACATAAAAAATCACAAACCTATCACAGTTTCAAGCTAATCAACTTGTAACTCAAGTGACGACTAAGATGGTTAATGTATGACATACCAAAATTTTCATACACAGTTTAATGTAATTCTCACAAAATTTCCTGCAGATATTCACTCGGTAACTAACACTATAACTGCTTAAGCTCAATACTTTGCAAAGAATATTCCAAATAAAACCGTGGCATCAAAAGTTATCCGTACTCCACGTCTTTCAAATAGCTGAAATGAAACCTAATAAAGCATCAGCTGCTGGAAAATAAATATGTACTTATAAATTACACTATAAGGGACTATGAGCTCATTTACGATATAAACAAATTTAAATATACATTGAAAATGCGGGGGTAACAAAATACACCATCAACTTTTTCTTAGACAATTCAACCTGTATGGACTAAACTCAAATACAGTTCTGAGAGTTACAACTTAATGAATCTCAATCAGGAATTATATGAAGAGTTTATATCTCTTTCTCTCGCAATCAATATATAAACGGAGACAAGTCTGTGAACCTGATTATACTGTGAGAGTACTTGGACGATTCCAAATATCAATATCTAAGATCAATCAAGTCGTATCCAACAATTACTATGGACGTATCTACTTTGATTGATTTACGTACAACCTGTGATATTTCAATTATAAAGATAAACAATATAATGCGGAAAAAGAAATAACACAGACACCAGAAATTTTGTTAACGAGGAAACCACAAATGCAGAAAAGCTCCGGGACCTTATCCATACTTGAACACCAAATTGTATTAAGTCGCTACGGACACTAGTCTAATATCAAAATATCAGACTGGAATGTAGTTGACCGAATCTACCGTCACAATAATTCAGTTACAGTCGCACTCCTTACGCCTCTTGAATCTTGCAAGACTTTGCGCAATTGATTCCCTTAGCTGATGTATTGTACAACCTAAGACTTGCTTCAACTCAATTGAAGACTTTAAACCAATCTGCCTCCCACACGTAAGCCTATATGTGATTTTTGTTTTGATCAAAGATCAAGGTGAGATAGGAAATCGTTTGCAATAAACAAAGTCTAGCAAACCTCAAATTCCGGTACTTACGACTCTCGAAGAGTGTTGAGGGGTGATTTTAGTTTTGGTTCTACCCGTCCTAGCTACACCAAGTGACCTCAGCTTTCTAGGAATAGTAAGAAAGAGAGTTGTCTTTCCATTGTACCTTTTCCTTCCTTATATAGACTTTCCAAAAGCCCATTACTTTTATGACATCATGCCACATGTCCTAAACCTCCATAATAGTTTTAATGCCATTCTTTCTTTAATATAACCTTCTTCTTATTCATTAATCTCTTCCTTGTCCTTTCCGTCTCATGGGTATTTTCTCATTTGGGCTTGGGCTTAGTCCCCAAGTCCCCATGTCTCATATTAGGATTGCCACCCCCTTTGGGGGTACCCCAAGCCCGTTAAGGGATATTATTTTTCATGTATCAACATTAGTCCCCTGATTATTGGGTTATTTGTAAAATAGCCCAGTAGTCATATGTTTCTTTCTAGCGCCTCCCCTCTTTTTGCTTGGGAACCAGGGATGATGATTCTCTCCCCTTTTTATCAGCTCAACGATCCCGAGCAGCGTTTCATCTTCTACATCATGCAGTTCTTTCCTCTTCTTCTTTTCAGTTTCTGTCAGTTATTATTCCCACTTCGTAACCGCCACGTTCGAACCTTGAGACTTATATATATATATCCATTGATCTTTTTTCCCCTTATCTTTTTCCTTTACAACTTTTCTCTTCCTTTCATTCTTAACACCTATTCACGCGCCATGTCTAGTAGTTCTACCAGTAGTAGTTCGTCTGAGGAATCTGACTAGTCTGAAGAAATAATGAGCGCGGGTTCTGAAGAGGTTGAGTATACAGAGCAGGACGATATTCTTCTACCTCCTCCAGCGAATGGTCAGTCATATACAATCGCGGAGTTTACCAGCGGTTCTAATATAAAACGCGCCTTAAAGCTGAGGGGGCTCAGTGGAGGTAAGCGCGTTATTCCTCTTGACGATGTCTTAATTCCTCTCCTTCTAAACCCTCCTGTGTTGCCCTATCCATCTACTCCCGGGTGGCTTTTGCAACCCGAATCGAACACCATGGATGCTTTCTCATTCAATAAGGTGCCACGAATGGCAATTCACTGTGGTGACTATGATATCCCCACCGTTGACATCCGTTCTGAATCAAAAACTCACCCGATATGGCCGTATTGGACATCTTATATTCGCTCCAATCCGGGTCACGCGGTGATTCTTCGTCAGGCAGGTATTGATGAAGCTATAAACTCGTCTCTCAAACGTGAAGTGAAGAGGTGCATGCGTGATTTAAACCGGCTCTTCTGTCGTTAGGCCCCTCCTGTTCACACTCTCTTTACCACATGAGGAGAGGCAACCATAGTTTTGGAGGATGTAGTCTTCCTTACAAGGTTACCTATCCATGGTAGTCATTCATACGACGAGGCGGAAGTTTACGGAGCATTGACCGATGAGGACAAGGCATTGCGGGATTATTTGTTGGACTGCAAAGATGCCTCTCGGAGTGAGATGGTGAGGAAGGACCAGTGCCGGTGAAAAAGGGAGGGGAACGAGAGATTATTGGCGCGGGTAAGAAAGGAGCGTCATCATCTGCCGCCAAAGGGAAGGCTGCGTTGGTCAGAGAGAAGAAGAAACCCCCTTCGACGCGTCCACAGGGTGAGCGCTTGCTTGCCAGTTCTATTTATGCTCATGAAGCGATTCATGGCTTGTCAGCTCAACCGCCGAGAACAGCTCCCGAGTGGGTCACTAAAACCAATCGACACACTTCCTTTCCCCTCTGGGTTAAATATTGGGCTCCGCGGTTGGTAGAATGAAAAGTGCTCCCTCCTGAGCGGAAAGAGATGGACCCTCGTGTTGAATTGGCTGCTTATATCCTATTCTGGATTTGTCATGATGTGTTCGAGTACAATCCCCAAGATAAATCAAAAGTGTACTTGTGCTGATGGCAGTGTTGTTATCTCGCGGCGTTTCCTTCCCACTCACGCCAATGTTTTTAGGTGGTTTGTATCGCCATTTGAACTTGTTCTGCCAAGACCTCCAGACAGTGGGTTCAAATCATAAGATCGAGACCTACATACCGGCCTCTTTTATGCAAGCATGGTCTTGGGAGCATGTTTCCCCGTACGTGCCTGATCCTAATGAGTTAGTAGTTCACCGCGAAGAAGATGTTGAACAGGATGATGGCTCGGTTAAGAGGGTTCCAGTCACTTACGGCTATTCGCGGATGGACCTTTGGAATGGCAGGGGGAAAGTACTGAAGGGCGATATAACCCAATGCATAGATGTGGCTAAGGATTTTGTGTCGTTTCCTTATCAATATGGTCGATCAGGACCAGCGCATTATGATTTCACCGCGTCTCTTGACACAAAGTTGGACTTGACAAAACTCTTGGCGGCGTCAGACTTTGATTCGGTGATGGCGGTGTTGCCTGGTTATCTCCCGGGTTTTCATGCTGGTAAATTCATTGCCATGTCCTATAATACTGACTGTCTGGCTCGGCAGGTTGGGTTTGATCAAAGGATTCCCCCCCTGGGGGAGCTCTGATGTTGGGGACGACATTGCCAGTTTTGAACGTTTTGTCTTCAAAGGGCTAGTACGTTTGGGTGATCGAGGAATAAATTTTTCGTTTAAGCAGCCTATCCCTGAGAGTTCCTTAGCAGTCACCGAAGGCGCCCATGAATATCAACTTTTCATGTGTCGTCGAGCTTTGAACTTCCTTTTGCGAGAACCATCTCCTCCTTGCGACTTGTGTTATGAATACCGGTAGCTTCACGCGACTGGCAGGATCAAACTTGATGACGTCATAGCTGTCATGCACCGTCTTGTTCCCGCTACCAAAGATCGCCCTTTAGATCCTTAAGTGACTTCTTGGGCTCCCCCTGAAGGTTCTGAGCCTACAAGGCCGAAGAAAGGATCGAAGTCTTTTTCCGATCGTAAGCCTCCCCGGCTAGACGTGCCTAGGCCAGCTGTTAGTCCCTTGGTGGTGCAGGTACTTGTCGCACTCTCACCTGTTTTTTATTATTATTTATATATATTTGATTTTTATTGAAAGCGAGTGACGGGAATCATATTCTCAGGGAGCTCCTCTGTCCAATCGTGTGGGGTGGAAGGCTCCTTCTTACGTAATGGAGGAGTATCTGAACATTCCTGAGAGTGATTGGACTAAGAAGAGCCTCGCTAAGAAGGCCAGACGAGAAGCAACCAAGTTGTCTGCTCCGCGCCCTTGTTCCTCTGCTAATATCTCATCCCTACAGCCTCAGCAAGCCCATCAGAGGAGCGTGTTACAGCCTCCCAGGAGAGCTAGTGGCAGTCTGACTCCCTCATTCGTAGACCAGTTGAGGAATCTTGGGGTCGATCTCTCCGAGGGGACCGATTGGGTATCCCCGTATCTTCACATATCATCAGTTCATCCTCTTCGGGCCAAGACTGTCCGTGTTAGGGGCAGGCCTCCAGTGTCCCCTACTGCCGTTTTGCAATCGATGAGCCCGTCTGGGTCTAGCCAGTCAGTTTTTGGTGGGTCCTCATTCCACGTGGCACCACCTGTTGGTGATCCTACAGGTAATTTATACAACCTCCTATTTAATACGTGTCTTCGTTTTTATCATTCTTCTCTCCTCTCTCCCCTTTTTTTTTTTTTTTTTATAAATCTGAGTTATTCTTCGTAATGGTGCTCATCTCTCATTTTTCAGGCTCCGCTAGTGACTCTGAATCATCTTCTAGTTCTTCCACGTCTCGTCCCAAACCTGTTGATTTTCCGCTCGATTCATCAGTTCCTAAGGTTAGTCTCTTGTCTTTTCTTTTGCATTGTATTTTAGCTTGCTTGCTAAAACTTCTGGCACTAGGATATGGGTAACAAGCACAAAGGGACCACTAAACCCGAAGGCCTCGACAAGGATGGTGTGCGGCGTGTAGTCCCTGGTGGTGACGAGTCTACTAAACACGCTCGGCTGGATGGTAGTGGTTCTTCCAATCCTTTGGAAAAGCGGACTAGTGTTCCTGACGTACCAGCCGTCCCCATCCTGCCAGCAAATCCCGAGGACGCGCATCTTCGGTTCCCTTTAGTAGTGAGTGATGTTGAGGCTGGGGTAGATCCTGCCACCCATACACTAGTCCACGGCTTTTGGGTGCCAACTGTTTTCGCCGCTACTTATAGGGACATTGTGGAGCGTGGCGGCGGTCACATGGTGAGGACAGATCTTCTGGATATTCACACTTTGTGCTACATGACTAAAAACCTTTTGGAAGTCGCCGACCAGCTTACGCGGGTAGGGGATGATCCTGTTGATGCAATGACAATGCGTGGCTGGGAGACTACCGTGCGGTCAGCGGTGAACATTAAGTTCCCGATATGGTGGTTGGAGGAGCTGTTGGTGAAGGTGAAAAGTCGTAATGACCCTCGTGTTCGGTCACAAGTCAGATTTCTAAACTGGAGGAGGAGCTGGTGAAGCGTTCCAAGACAACTGCCAACAGGAAAAAGGCGCTGAATCAATTGGTCGCTGATGTGGGGGTGGCTAGCGATGAGATGATTCGGGCTGAATCCACGGAGGAGGAAGCTCGGGAGGAGCTTGAGAACAAATATCAGGAGTTGTCCACGCTTCAGACCGCTTAATGCATTTCTCTTATCTTTATGTTTCTTTGGTTATATTGAACCCTTGTTTCTTGGATATTTTTTATTGTTGGCGTGTTTTCTTTTTTGGGATATTAAGATTCTGTTTGGTTGGTATTAATTTTTATCAGTGTTGCTTAAGTTTTACCAGGCTTGACTCCATGATTTAATGATACGTTGGCTACTCATGCTTACCCCCCCTCCCCCGTTTTTCTTTTAAGAAGGAATGGGGTAAGTAGGGTGTTGTTTAAGTGTGCCTATTCCCCCATTCTTTTTTTAGAGATGGGGTGAGGTGGGTCGGGCGTGGGTTAGACGCGCCTACTCCCTTTCTTTTTATTTTCAGATGGATGGGATGGAATGGGTAGGGCGTAGGTTAGATGCACCTACTCCCCTTTCTTTTTTGAATGGATGAGGTGTGATGGGTAGGTCTTTGGTTGAACGCGCCTACTCCCTCTTATTTTTCAAATAGATGGGCGGAGGTGGGTAGGGCTTTGGTTGAACGCGCCTACTCACTCTTAATTTTCAAATGATTGGGAGGGGGGGTAGGATCGGTTAAACGCGCCTAATCCCTCTTTATTTTTCAGATAGATGGGTGAGGTGGGTAGGGCATTGGTGGAACACGCCTACTCCCTCTTCTTTTTGAAATAGATGGGGTGAGGTGGGTAGGGCATTGGTTAAACACACTTACTCCCTCTTTCTTTTTCAGATAGATGAGGTGAGGAGGGTAGGGCATTGGTTGAACGCGCCTACTCCCTCTTCTTTTTCAAATAGATGGGGGAGGTGGGTAGGGCTTTGGTTGAACGCGCTTACTTCATCTTATTTTTCAAATAAATTGGGTGGGGGTGGGGGAAGGTGGGTAGGGCATTGGTTAAACGCGCCTACTCCCTCTTTCTTTTTCAGATAGATGGGGTGAGGTGGGTAGAGCATTGATTGAACGCGCCTACTCCCTCTTCTTTTTCAAATAGATGGGCTGAGGTGGGTGATGTAGTTTTTAAGTGGTAGTAAAGTTCGTTCAACTCGGATTTGATAAGATTGGGTTCTAGACTTAAAAAAAATAGAAATATATATACAAAAGGTTTGTCACAATGTCGAGAGAGACTGAGACTCAGGATTCCACCAAATTCCATTCATGTGATTCAAATAATAATTCCAATCAATTATAGATCAAATATTAAAAATATGGACTCTTATTCTTTGTCAAAAAGTAGATTTTTGAAAAGATATGATTATAAATCAAAAGCATGATGTATCAAAAATACATAGACCAAGCATACACCATCAAACGAAATCACACCCATTCAATAAAAATCATAAATCAATTAAATATCAATGCAAATAGTCATAAAAGAATTATTAGAATTACCACATGCGTGAAATAGGGCTTCCTCCATCATCCCAGTATTAGGGTTTAGCTTCTCATATCAAAAACAGGCTCAAAAGAATAAATCATGGCTCAAAAGTTGTTTTTATTGAAGAGATGATATGATTCAGTGAATATGCAACGACGTACTGGCGTTACAGAGTTCACTGTTACAGGAGGTGTGGCTAACTGAAGATAAATGTGGCTGTTCAGATGTTACAAAGAGAATACTGTAGCAGTGTTGCGAATTTGAGACGCTGTTCTTAGTTGCAACGCTTGTTCTTCAGCAGCAGCAGCAGCAGCAAAGACAGGCTTCCTGTAATCTCTGATTCTCGCCTCCTGAGCTCTCCTATCGACCCCAAACTCTCCGTACTTCTTCTAGGGGACCTAAGCATCCTATCTATACACAAAAGGGTCATTGAATCTTTCCCAAATCGCATCAAAATTACCTTTTTCCTTTCTTGGCAGTCACGGTAATAATCGCTTCCCAAATTTGTTTTACCCGTTTCTGAGCTTTCCCACTTATCTCAAACTCTTCCTTGGATATATATGTATCTTTGGAAAGAGTTTACTTGCCTTTAATCTCCTTGAATAACAGATTTTGAACCCATGAAGCCGTGTTTCCTTATTTGACTTTGATTCCAATTCCCGGCTATTCTAGCCCAAGTTGATCGGTCCAATTGCTTCTAATGAACTTTTTAAGTCATATCAAGTCCAGTCCAATCAATTTTCGGTGTTGAATCTCTTTAAAACTTCCCAAAGCTTCACGTCCAAAATCTGCAGACGTGAGGTATCTTTTCCCGCCAAATCTTTTTGATTCAAATCGTGAAGAAGGTGGGTGTCCCCTTATCCTGTGCTGTTCTCCCTTTAGCAGCTGCCTCGAAATAGGTCACCCCTTAGTAATTAGGTTACCCCTTATCCAAAATCGAGGGTCCGTATAGTGATTTCTCTGGGACATTTTCCGCACTTTTTCGGGGTTCCTCCGGGGTATTTCTGGGGTACTTCCGGTACACTTCTGGGGCGCTTCCGGTACACTTTCGACGGAGGTCCAAAAGCCGCATTTTCAGCCAATTTCGCCGCAAAACCTTATTCTTCTAAAAACACCTACAAATAAATAAAATAACCAAATAAGTACAAAATTGAGCACTAACACTATATACAATTGAGCTATATTAGACAAATAAATGCGTCTATCAAATACCCCCAAACTTATTATTTGCTAGTCCCGAGCAAATCAAAACTACAAAATAAAATCCTAACCCACTGTCGCAGGCATCGTCGATTGCATTTAGCGTATGCAATAAGCCTTTAAACCCCTAGGTCTCCCTAGTGGCCGAGTTATAGTCTCGGGAGGGCTTACAAGAGATATACCCACAAAACCATTACTCCAGACATTAGCTATCTACACAGAACCTTGGAAGGCACTAAAGAATCTCCTTGGTTGGCATACTTATTGACTACAGAAGGAAGTACCCTGATGCGAAATTCCAATTGTTGTACACGAGTTTGCACTCAAGCATACTAAAATTCATATAAAGTGACAGAGCTCTACTCAGATAGTCGCACTATGGACATCAATATCCGGAGTCAAAACTAATCACATGGATAGATCAAGAAGATGGATATAGAAAAACATAGATGGTTTTGATGTTTACTAAGTGAACGGCGTTTCCCATATCTGTCTGAAGGCCTCCGCCAAAATGAACCTATCCTAATGGATTGAGATATTAGTCTGACTAATATCAACACTCTGGCATATACAAGGGAACCAGTGGTCGACTTTATTGAATTTATTCCTTTTGGTCAAATGGTCTGGTCTCAATTTTTTTTTTCTTTGTTTTTTCATAATAATTTTTTTTCCAACTTTTTGGTAACTACCATTTTTTTTCAACTTTTCTCTTTTTTTTTTTTTCTTTTTTTTTTGTATCTCAATCACTCTAATTCACCCTAACATTGGTAACAACTTGAATCGTGAGCCCCACCTAATCACTTAGAGAAACATAGTTTAAAAACAAAATAAAATAAAAATAGAAGTGAAAAGGACTCAACGAGATATGGTGAAACTATCATGTTATTTCTAACACCTGAGCTCTGTGCTTTTATGAATAGACTCTTCTAGATGTTGCCATCTAATCAGATTGGTTCCTCAACTCCTACAACCAAAATGCTTCCATCCACTTAGATTGGTTAGTGTTATCCTTAATATGCATAAATTTCTAGGCTCTGGAGTTTATTAATGCAACTAAAAAGTTTCTCCCATACCCCCAAACTTAAATCTAACATTGTCCTCAATGTTCTAAAGATGAGATTAAAAGCATGAACAAGGAGAAATTGTTACCATTTGAAGCAAAAGAAATAAGGAAAGATATTACCGTGTTGCATGAGATTGGGTTACCTCCCAAGAAGTACTAAGTTTAAAGTTCTCATCCAGACATTGGAAGATTTAGTCACCTCATAGAATCATATATTAATAGCCGGAATAATTGTGGGTCATCGAAACCAAATAGAGCTATCACGAGTAAAAGGAATCTGCAACATGCCAAGAAAATCAAATAAAGCACACCCTTGTCTAGTTTCCTGTTTAATACAACTACATCTAGCTGTGGTTCAGGTTCAGGTTCTATAACTGGGTCCAAATTAAATATTTTCATGGGTTGGAATTCCTCAAAGCTAAGATCTGGTTCAGGTATTAGAGTCTGAAAAAACTCAAGTAAAAATTTAAAAGCACATAATAATAACCTGAATAATTGTGGATCCTTAAAGTCAATCAGTTTTGACTCACACAATCGACCACGATGAAACTGGTGGTCAATCTTAAGCAAATGTATCAACCCTAATCTCTTAAAGTAATTAGGTTTAGTCTCAAAACTAAATAATTGACACATCTAAAATTTATACGTTCCCACAATTGGTTGAAAAATATTTGGTGGGAAAACAAAGTCGATCTTGGTATCATAGCCTGGTCTAACCTCATCAACCATAGGATGGGTTTCTAACAACTGAACTTCCTTATGGACATCACTAGGTTCAGGAAACGTGTATGAAGATAATCTTGCAAAATCGTTGAGGCACATATGTCAAGTCCGAAGTGAGGGACCTTTCTAAGAGTTAAGGCACATGGAGAATGATAATCACCCCCAAACTTAGAGTTTTGGGTATCTCTAGATAGACTAGCTACAATTTCCTTAATTTCTAGATCGTTGGAATCTTGAAAATAGTCAATTGCTTCTTCTAGGTTATACTCAAGTGACGCATCCTCACTCATATTTAATAGCTGTACGAGTTCATTTTTTTCGTCTAAGACCATTGTTCTAAATCGCTAGACTCTAAAACGGTATTCTCAGAATAAACTCGTTCCTCTAAACCATTATCGACTTCGTAATCAAAAGGAAATACTACATCATCTAAAGAAGTGGTATCTCTAATCAAATCCTCGTCCTTTTGAATAGGCGAATAATCATTAAAATTATCGGGATCTGAACCAGAAATAACACTATCATCATAAAGTTCATTTGGAGTAACAAATTCCTGATCACTATGCCTACATATTTCAAATTCTTCATCAACACTATCCTCGTCATAATCATCATTATAATAGCATGAAAATGGTTGAACCTCATCTAAAGTAGTGTTACCAATCCTATCCTCGTCATCTTGATTATGCAAATAACTATCCTCATTTTCAAGGATACTATTGGAAACACTGTATTGGAAATTAAGATTATTTCGAGCAATTCTTTCGTTCGTCTCAGCTATCACCTTGAAGGATTCCTCTATAGAAAGTTCTCTTTTCGTCATAAACTAAGTTGTTCATCTCAACTAACTTACGTGTCGACTCCTCTAATTTACTGAGGGACTCTTCTAAAGGAGAAATATAAGAATTTTGCTCGTATGACCGGTGCGTGTGTGGATAGTAATTGGGCTCATCAAGGTATGAGCCATAACCTTGAAAAGGATGATGTTCCCAACCACTATTCACATTATGGTCAAAGTAGTAACGTCCATTTTGAAACTCAATCGGATATTCGTTGTATTGGCTCTTGTAATACCAGTTCGACATTCTATTGCAGGGGTGTGAGTTGTCACACAAAATAAAACCCACTGACAGGGGATTCGTGGGTGGATAGAGTCTTACCTTCCGTACCAAACGGGCGATGAACCGTTGAAGTCGACTCAGGCCACCGACTCCGATGTTAGTGTACGAACCCGAGGGGCCGATACAGTATCGTAACTGTCGTCCTTCCATGCAAACAGTTTATATTTAATCTTAACCCTTCCGTAGGGTTTTAAAAAAAAACAATGTCCAGTCCAAAAATAAAGTCCAAAAAGTGTCCAAAAATAAAAAGAAAAATTACAAAAAATAAAACCCTATTTACATTTTCTAAAAATAAAACAAAATAACTATACACAAAATATTCTTCTTCACTCCTTTCGGATTCCTGTTTTCTTTCCTTCTTTGGCGATGCTTTCCTTTTATAGCACTTTTTCTTTCCTTGTAGCTTTGCTCCAATCTGAAAAGAATCGAAAAATACCAAAGGCGTAAAAGAGAACAAAATTCTAAAAGAAATAAAATAAATCTAAAACCTAATACAAATCCGCGTCGGCGGCGCCAAAAATTGATGTAATTTTTAAGTGGTAGTAAAGTTCGTTCAACTCGGATATGATAAGATTGGGTTCCAGACTTAAAATAAAAATAGAAAATATATATACAAAAGGTTTGTCACAATGTCGAGAGAGACTGAGACTCAGGATTCCACCAAATTCCATTCATGTGATTCAAATAATAATTCCAATCAATTATAGATCAAATATTAAAAATATGGACTCTTATTCTTTGCCAAAAAGTAGATTTTTGAAAAGCAATGATTGTAAATCAAAAGCATGATGTATCAAAAATACATAGACCAAGCATACACCATCAAACGAAATCACACACATTCAATAAAAATCATAAATCAAATAAATATCAATGCAAATAGTCATAAAAGAATTATTAGAATTACCACATGCGTGAAATAGGGCTTCCTCCATCATCCCAGTATTAGGGTTTAGCTTCTCATATCAAAAACAGGCTCAAAAGAATAAATTATGGCTCAAAAGTTGTTTTTATTGAAGAGATGATATGATTCAGTGAATATGCAACGACGTAGTGGCGTTACAGAGTTCACTGTTACATGAGGTGTGGCTAACTGAAGATAAATGTGGTTATTCAGATGTTACAAAGAGAATACTGTAGCAGTGTTGCGAATTTGAGACGCTGTTCTTAGTTGCAACGCTTGTTCTTCAGCAGCAGCAGCAGCAGCAGAGACAGGCTTCCTGTAATCTCTGATTCTCGCCTCCTGAGCTATCCTATCGACCCCAAACTCTCCGTACTTCTTCTAGGGGACTCATCACATCCTATTTATACACAAAAGGGTCATTGAATCTTTCCCAAATCGCATCAAAATTCCCTTTTTCCTTTCTTGGCAGTCACGGCAATAATCGCTTCCCAAATTTGTTTTACGCGTTTCTGAGATTTCCCACTTATCTCAAACTCTTCCATGGATATATATGTATCTTTGTAAAGAGTTTACTTGCCTTTAATCTCCTTGAATAACAGATTTTGAACCCATGAAGCCGTGTTTCCTTATTTGACTTTGATTCCAATTCCCGGCTATTCTAGCCCAAGTTGATCGGTCCAATTGCTTCTAATGAACTTTTTAAGTCATATCAAGTCCAGTCCAATCAATTTCCGGTGTTGAATCTCTTTAAAACTGCCCAAAGCTTCACGTCCAAAATCTGCAGACGTGAGGTATCTTTTCCCGCCAAATCTTTTTGATTCAAATCGTGAAGAACGTGGGTGTCCCCTTATCCTGTGCTGTTCTCCCTTTAGCAGTTGTCTGGAAATAGGTCACCCTTTAGTAATTAGGTTACCCCTTATCCAAAATCGAGGGTCCGTATAGTGATTTTTCTGGGACATTTTCCGCACTTTTTCGGGGTTTCTCCGGGGTTTTTCTGGGGTACTTCCGGTACACTTCTGGGGCGCTTCCGGTACACTTTCGACGGAGGTACAAACGCCGCATTTTCAGCCAATTTCGCCGCAAAACCTTATTCTTCTAAAAACACCTACAAATAAATAAAATAACCAAATAAGTACAAAATTGAGCACTAACACTATATACAATTGAGCTATATTAGACACATAAATGCGTCTATCAAATACCCCCAAACTTATTATTTGCTAGTCTCGAGCAAATCAAAACTACAAAATAAAATCCTAACTCACTGTCGCAGGCATCGTCGATTGCATTTAGCGTATGCAATAAGCCTTTAAACCCCTAGGTGTCCCTAGTGGCCGAGTTATAGTCTCGGGAGGGCTTACAAGAGATATACCCACAAAACCATTACTCCAGACATTAGCTATCTACGCAGAACCTTGGAAGGCACTAAAGAATCTTCTTGGTTGGCATACTTATTGACTAAAGAAGGAAGTACCCTGATGCGAAATTCCAATTGTTGTACACGAGTTTGCACTCAAGCATACTAAAATTCATATAAAGTGACAGAGCTCTACTCAGATAGTCGCACTATGGACATCAATATCCGGAGTCAAAACTAATCACATGGATAGATCAAGAAGATGGATATAGAAAAACATAGATGGTTTTTATGTTTACTAAGTGAACGGCATTTCCCATATCTGTCTGAAGGCCTCCGCCAAAATGAACCTATCCTAATGGATTGAGATATTAGTCTGACTAATATCAACACACTGGCATATACAAGGGAACCAGTGGTCGATTTTATTGAATTTATTCCTTTTGGTCAAATGGTCTGGTCTCTATTTTTTATTTTTTATTTTTAATTTTTTTTTTCTTTATTTTTTCATAATAATTTTTTTGTCAACTTTTTGGTAACTACCATTTCTTTTTTCAACTTTTGTCTTTTTTTTTTTTTTTGTATCTCAATCACTCTAATTCACCCTAACATTGGTAACAACTTGAATCGTGCCCCACCTAATCACTTAGAGAAACATAGTTTAAAAACAACATAAATAAAATAAAATAGAGGAAAAGGACTCAACGAGATATGGTGAAACTATCATGTTATTTCTAACACCTGAGCTCTGTGCTTTTATGAATAGACTCTTCTAGATGTTGCCATCCAATCAGATTGGTTCCTCAACTCCTACAACCAAAATGCTTCCATCCACTTAGATTGGTTAGTGTTATCCTTAATATGCATAAATTTCTAGGCTCTGGAGTTTATTAATGCAACTAAAAAGTTTCTCCCATACCCCCAAACTTAAATCTAACATTGTCCTCAATGTTCTAAAGATGAAATTAAAAGCATGAACAAGGAGAAATTGTTACCATTTGAAGCAAAAGAGATAAGGAAAGATATTACCGTGTTGCATGAGATTGGGTTACCTCCCAAGAAGTGCTAAGTTTAAAGTCCTCAGCCAGACATTGGAAGATTTAGTCACCTCATAGAATCATATATTAATAGCCGGAATAATTGTGGGTCATCGAAACCAAATAGAGCTATCACGAGTAAAAGGAATCTGCAACATGCCAAGAAAATCAAATAAAGCACACCCTTGTCTAGTTTCCTGTTTAAGACAACTACATCTAACTGTGGTTCAGGTTCAGGTTCTATAACTGGGTCCAAATTAAATATTTTCATGGGTTGGAATTCCTCAAAGCTAAGATCCGGTTCAGGTATTAGAGTCTGAAAAAACTCAAGTAAAAAGTTAAAAGCACATAATAATAACCTGAATAATTGTGGATCCTTAAAGTCAATCAGTTTTGACTCACACAATCGACCACGATGAAACTGGTGGTCAATCTTAAGCAAATGTATCAACCCTAATCTCTTAAAGTAATTAGGTTTAGTCTCAAAACTAAATAATTGACACATCTGAAATTTATACGTTCCCACAATTGGTTGAAAAATATTTGGTGGGAAAACAAAGTCGATCTTGGTATCATAGCCTGGTCTAACCTCATCAACCATAGGATGGGTTTCTAACAACTGAACTTCCGTATGGACATCACTAGGTTCAGGAAAACGTGTATGAAGATAATCTTGCAAAATCGTTGAGGCACATATGTCAAGTCCGAATTGAGGGACCTTTCTAAGAGTTAAGGCACATGGAGAATAATAATCACCCCCAAACTTAGAGTTTTGGGTATCTCTAGATAGACTAGCTACAATTTCCTTAATTTCTAGATCGTTGGAATCTTGAAAATAGTCAATTGCTTCTTCTAGGTTATACTCAAGTGACGCATCCTCACTCATATTTAATAGCTGTACGAGTTCATTTTCTTCGTCTAAGACTATTGTTTCTAAATCGCTAGACTCTAAAACGGTATTCTCAGAATAAACTCGTTCCTCTGAACCATTATCGACTTCGTAATCAAAAGGAAATACTACATCATCTAAAGAAGTGGTATCTCTAATCAAATCCTCGTCCTTTTGAATAGGCGAATAATCATTAAAATTATCGGGATCTGAACCAGAAATAACACTATCATCATAAAGTTCATTTGGAGTAACAAATTCCTGATCACTATGCCTACATATTTCAAATTCTTCATCAACACTATCCTCGTCATAATCATCATTATAATAGCATGAAAATGGTTGAACCTCATCTAAAGTAGTGTTACCAATCCTATCCTCGTCATCTTGATTATGCAAATAACTATCCTCATTTTCAAGGGTACTATTGGAAACACTGTATTGGAAATTAAGATTATTTCGAGCAATTCTTTCGTTCGTCTCAGCTATCACCTTGAAGGATTCCTCTATAGAAATTTCTCTTTCGTCATAAACTAAGTTGTTCATCTCAGCTAACTTACGTGTCGACTCCTCTAATTTCCTGAGGGACTCTTCTAAAGGAGAAATATAAGAATTTTGCTCGTATGACCGGTGCGTGTGTGGATAGTAATTGGGCTCATCAAGGTATGAGCCATAACCTTGAAAAGTCTGATGTTCCCAACCACTATTCACATTATGGTCAAAGTAGTAACGTCCATTTTGAAACTCAATCGGATATTCGTTGTATTGGCTCTTGTAATACCAGTTCGACATTCTATTGCAGGGGTGTGAGTTGTCACACAAAATAAAACCCACTGATAGGGGATTCGTGGGTGGATAGAGTCTTACCTCCCGTACCAAACGGGCGATGAACCGTTGAAGTCGACTCAGGCCACCGACTCCGATGTCAGTGTACGAACCCGAGAGGCCGAGACAGTATCGTAACTGTCGTCCTTCCATGCAAACAGTTTATATTTAATCTTAACCCTTCCGTAGGGTTTTAAAAAAAACAATGTCCACTCCAAAAATAAAGTCCAAAAAGTGTCCAAAAATAAAAAGAAAAATTACAAAAAATAAAACCCTATTTACATTTTCTAAAAATAAAACAAAATAACTATACACAAAATATTCTTCTTCACTCCTTTCGGATTCCTGTTTTCTTTCCTTCTTTGGCGATGCTTTCCTTTTATAGCACTTTTTCTTTCCTTGTAGCTTTGCTCCAATCTGAAAAGAATCGAAAAATACCAAAGGCGTAAAAGAGAACAAAAATTCTAAAAGAAATAAAATAAATCTAAAACCTAATACAAATCCGCGTCGGCGGCGCCAAAAATTGATGTAGTTTTTAAGTGGTAGTAAAGTTCGTTCAACTCGGATATGATAAGATTGGGTTCTAGACTTAAAATAAAAATAGAAAATATATATACAAAAGGTTTGTCACAATGTCGAGAGAGACTGAGACTCAGGATTCCACCAAATTCCATTCATGTGATTCAAATAATAATTCCAATCAATTATAGATCAAATATTAAAAATATGGACTCTTATTCTTTGCCAAAAAGTAGATTTTTGAAAAGCAATGATTGTAAATCAAAAGCATGATGTATCAAAAATACATAGACCAAGCATACACCATCAAACGAAATCACACCCATTCAATAAAATTCATAAATCAATTAAATATCAATGCAAATAGTCATAAAAGAATTATTAGAATTACCACATGCGTGAAATAGGGCTTCCTCCATCATCCCAGTATTAGGGTTTAGCTTCTCATATCAAAAACAGGCTCAAAAGAATAAATCATGGCTCAAAAGTTGTTTTTACTGAAGAGATGATATGATTCAGTGAATATGCAACGACGTAATGGCATTACAGAGTTCAATGTTACAGGAGGTGTGGCTAACTGAAGATAAATGTGGCTATTCAGATGTTACAAAGAGAATACTGTAGCAGTGTTGCGAATTTGAGACGCTGTTCTTAGTTGCAACCCTTGTTCTTCAGCAGCAGCAGCTGCAGAGACAGGCTTCATGTAATCTCTGATTCTCGCCTCCTGAGCTCTCCTATCGACCAGAAACTCTCCGTACTTATTCTAGGGGACCTAAGCATCCTATTTATACACAAAAGGGTCATTGAATCTTTCCCAAATCGCATCAAAATTCCCTTTTTCCTTTCTTGGCAGTCACGGAAATAATCGCTTCCCAAATTTGTTTTACGCGTTTCTGAGCTTTCCCACTTATCTCAAACTCTTCCTTGGATATATATGTATCTTTGGAAAGAGTTTACTTGCCTTTAATCTCCTTGAATATCAGATTTTGAACCCATGAAGCCGTGTTTCCTTATTTGACTTTGATTCCAATTCCCGGCTATTCTAGCCCAAGTTGATCGGTCCAATTGCTTCTAATGAAATTTTTAAGTCATATCAAGTCCAGTCCAATCAATTTCCGGTGTTGAATCTCTTTAAAACTGCCCAAAGCTTCACGTCCAAAATCCGCAGACGTGAGGTATCTATTCCCGCCAAATCTTTTTGATTCAAATCGTGAAGAAGGTGGGTGTCCCCCTATCCTGTGATGTGCTCCCTTTAGCAGCTGCCTGGAAATAGGTCACCCCTTAGTAATTAGGTTACCCCTTATCCAAAATCGAGGGTCCGTATAGTGATTTTTCTGGGACATTTTCCGCACTTTTTCGGGGTTCCTCCGGGGTACTTCCGGTACACTTCTGGGGCGCTTCCTGTACACTTTCGACGGAGGTCCAAACGCCGCATTTTCAGCCAATTTCGCCGCAAAACCTTATTCTTCTAAAAACACCTACAAATAAATAAAATAACCAAATAAGTACAAAATTGAGCACTAACACTATATACAATTGAGCTATATTAGACACATAAATGTGTCTATCAGTGGGTAGGGCGTTGGTTAAACACGCCTACTCCCTATTCTTTTTCAAATACGTGGGGTGAGGTGGGTAAGGCATTGGTTAAACGCGCCTACTCCCTCTTTCGTTTTCAGATAGATGAGGTGAGGTGGGTAGGGCATGGTTAAACGTGTTTACTGCCTCTTTCTTTTTCAGATAGATGGAGGGCATTGGTTAAACGCGCTTACTCCCTCTTTCTTTTTCAGATAGATGGAGGGCATTGGTTGAACGTGCCTACTTTCTTTTTCTTCCAGATAGGTGGGGTGTGGTGGGTAGGGCATAAATTAGACGCGCCTAGTCTCTTTCTTTTTTCTTCAGATAGATGGGGTGGGGTGGGTAATGCGTAGGCTAAAATGCGCCTACTTCCTCATTTCTTCAGATGGATGGAATGAGGTGAGTAGGGCTTTGGGTAAACACGCCTAGATTCTTTTTTTTTTTTTATCTTTTTTGTTTTTTTAGATAGATGGGGTGAGGTGGGTAGGGCGTTGGTTAGACGCGCCTACTTCCTCCTTTCTTCTTCAGATAGAGGAGTGGGTAAGGAGTAGGTTAAACGCGCCTACATTCTCTTGGTGGGTTATTCTTTTGGGTGCCTTTGGCATTCCCATGGCCTTTTATAGATTTTTCAGACGACCGGGCGCCTTTGGCATTCCCGTAGCTTTTGTACATCTGTCAGCCGACCAGGCGCCTTTGGCATTCTTGTAACCTTTTGTAGATTTGTCAGCCGACCAGGCGCCTTTTGCATTCCTGTAGCCTTTTGTAGATTCGTCAGCCAAACAGACGCCTTTGGCATTCTTGTAGCCTTTTGTAGATTTGTCAGCCGACCAGGTGCCTTTGGCATTCTTGTATCCTTTTGCAGATTTGTCAGTCGACCGGGCGCCTTTGGAATTCCTGTAGCCTTTTGTAGATTTGTCAGCTGACCAGGCGCCTTTGGCATTCCTGTAGCCTTTTGTTTTCCATATTGCTCATGAATTCGAAAGAAAAGATTATTCTTACCATAATAAAAAGGGGTTTTTTAAAAGCTAGGTGTGATTATTCCTTGTTTCTTCTCTCTTTTTTTTTTGGTTCTTCGCCTTTTCCCTCTCAATGGCGGGGAAAGGGGCCGTGTTCAATTGTTTGTTTTGCTGCCTCGAGTTATCCGGAGGCGCGTTTTCGTTCGAATATGCTCCTTATGGCGAAACATTCTACCGTTGGATGTCCCAGCCTCTGATGGTAGTGACAATACTTGGTCGCGTTCTTATCCATCTTGTTGATGTCTACCACTGTTGGAGGCAGATGGATTTCCTTTCTTGTAACCCATTGGTTCAGAAGTTCTATCGTGTCCTCTCTACTGCAGGGTATGGGAGGTGGTGCATTTGAGTCTCGCCTAGTCCATCCGCTTCTCCTTTGTCCTCTGTCGACTGCTTGAAACTGGTCTCCTTTCTCCTTGTTAGTATTGGACCTTACATTACATGGTGTTTCAGATATGGTGTTGACTGCATGGCGCCAGGCAGGGTCAGAAGATACTTCCTCTACACAATCAGAGATTCGTTCAGCTGCTTCCTCTAGCTCGACAAAAGTATGAAACATGAAATTGATCAAACTTCCCTTAAATGCTGGTATCATTCCACGCACACATATTTCGACGAGCGCTCCTTCGCTGATGTCTTCATGGAAATCTAGCGCCAGACGCCGGAAACGCAAGATATATTTTCCTATTTCCTTTCCTATCCGCTGACCGCTCCTGCTTAAGTCTATTGATGTGATTTTCCTCTTGGCTGAATAGAATTTTCCAAGGAAAAGTACGGATATGGTTGGCCAGGAATCCACACTTTCCGCCTTTAAATTGTCGTGCCAGGTGAATGTCGTTCTTGTTAGTGACTTAGGAAATTCTCTTAAGCACAGCTTTCCATCGGAGGATTTGTCATTCATTGTCTATAAGAATCGTCTAAGGTGTTCCCTCGCATTTCCTTGCCCATCATACGTTTTAATTTTCGGAGAAGCATAGTCCTCGGGGTACTGGTATTCTTGGATACTTGTTGGGTATGGGCTGCTTATGAGGCAGTGATTGTCTTGTTTATCACGTGGTAATTTTGCTCTAGGTATCTCACCATCTCTTCTTGCGATGTCGTGATCTTGGTGTTTTGTCGTTATTCGCCCTTAGTTGCTTCCTTGGGAGTGTTTTGGCATGCTATCATTGCTTGCGCTATCCAATCCTCTAGCTCTTGCCTACTTTGCAAGCGTTCATTTAGCTCTTTTTGTATATCTTGTAGGACTGAATATGCGGGCTCTGGTGATTGGATTTCCTGCATGTTTTTCTCCTCAGTTGGTCTCATTTCTCCATTTTGAGGTATGAGTCCTATAGATTGCTTGGCGGTGTTTTGGGTTAGCATTTCTTCCTCGCTGTCCACGTCGTCAATTGTTACTTCGTCCATGTTGATGGGTTGGTTGGTCAATTGATTTTTTGCCGCGCTCGAGTTAACACTTCCTAGGTATGTCATGGTGAACTAGGAACGAGCCTCCGGGTGTGGTCGCCAAATGTTGAAGGGTGATTTTAGTTTTGGTTCTACCCGCCCTAGCTACACCAAGTGACCACATCTTTCTAGGAATAGTAAGAGAGAGAGTTGTCTTTCCATTTTACTTTGTCCTTCCTTATATATACTTTCCAAAACCCCTTTCTTTTATGACATCATGCCACATGTCGTAAACCTACATAATTACTTTTAATGTCATTCTTTCCTTAATATAACCTGTTAGAGCATTGCTCGGTCGAACTCGCATGCGTTGATATCTCAAGCATGTTTGTCAATGTTAGTGATCAAAACTATATGTCTTGATTTCTAGTATACTTATGACTAAGTCTCGGTCTAGGATAGTTAGGAATAGTTGAGCTCCAGACTACATGGCGATTATCTGACGAAGATGAAGAACTACTCAAGGAACCAGTAGAACTTCATCCGACCAAAAGGTATGTAGAGACTTGAAGTTATCTGTCACTCAAAATTCTATCTACTCTATCTCCTACTCTTGAGACAAAAGTCGTATAAGTATGATAGTTTTCATACATACACATTTGCTATTTCGAGCCGAGTTTACTCGCCTATCTTTTTCTCGAAATATGTGTTGGTAAGCTTTTGCTTTAACCATTTTCATCTTTACCCGTGATAAAAGTCATGATGACGTTTCAATCTTGAAAATAGCTTTGATGGCGATAGTCGATTCTTTATGTCTAACGACTATTATAACATTATAGAAGAATGTTTCAATGATTGAAATGTAGAGTTGAGATTACGTAACCAACTATGGATATAAGCATATATATAGTGTGTTCACACATTAGTATATAAATCCATGTGTCGGAAACCAAGTGCATGCATATGTGTGCATGCGGTATTGGTGAAGGAGACAGGTTAGGTACGCGTACTGGCGGAAGTTTTCATACCGAAAATTTCTGCTGTAGTTTGTGAAGTTTGCGAACTGAAAACCAGTCACCTAGGTATGCGTACCCGTACGCTACCCACGGAAGTTTTCAAACCGAAAATTTTTGCTGAGTTTTTAAACTCAAGTCCGGTTGCTATGGTACACGTACCCGTACGCGTACCTAAGCTGGTTATATTTCTCAAATCGGTAGTTTCATAAACTTAAACAATAAATCAATAAGGAATGCAATCTTTGCAAACCGTGGCTATATTTTTCATGAATTTATTCAAGTGAATCAAACCGATTTTGTTTCAATTGTGTCTATGTATAAATATCTAAGCAACTGAATAACTCTTGGACTAGTTCTTATGAGTCATTTGAACTAGTTATGAGAAAGGTGAATACGGTTAATATGAAAGTGCTCATATGGCTAAGCATTGGTTAACTATTTGTGAACCAACTAAGTATACACGTTTAGGTACGGTTACTCAAACCTAAATGAATACATTTCATTTGTGTGTGTGACAAGCTAAGTTTCGATCTAACGGTTGAAAAATATTAGCTTGGATAAATCAGGTTTTTCATCTAACGGTGAATATTGAATGCTTTGTTACCGCGGTAACTGGTAGGACTTGAAAGAGTACCTACGACTATGTCTAACTGCAAGTGCACAGTGTCACAATGTAACACAGGGAAACCACAGGTCGATCCACAGGGACAAGGTGGGTGTAGATTTGAAACTATGGTTTTAACTATAACTGATTCGAAACAAGAGTAACACAAAAAGGGATTTTGTTTTGTCGATACAACGGAGATGATGGTAGTAACAGAGATAACAAAAAAGAAAACAAAAGTAATCTAACAAGCAGATAAATATGATGCTAGGGCAGTCGAATCCACCTCTTAACCACACCAATTCAATTCAATCTCAACAATTTTCTAGTCCCTTATAATGGATACCGGTGGTATTCCGCCTATCCAGGGCAGTTTCAGGAGGATAGTTTAGTGTCACTAAGATGTCTAACGACTAAGATGTCTAACGACTTACGCATGCGAGTTTCAGGTTATATCGTTATCAATCTTGAAAATAGTTTTGATAACGATACTCGATTCTTTATGTCTAACGACTGTTATAACATTATAAAAGAATGTTTCAATGATTGAAATATAGAGTTGAGATTACGTAACCAACTATGGATATAAGCATATATAGTTTATTCGCACATTATTATATAAATCCATGTGTCGGAAACCAAGTGCATGCATATGTGTGCATGCGGTGTTGGTAAAGGAGACAGGTTAGGTACGCGTACTGGCGGAAGTTTTCATACCGAAAATTTCTGTTGTAGTTTGTGAAATTTGCAAACCGAAACCAGTCACCTAGGTGTGCGTACCCGTATGCTACCCACGGAAGTTTTCAAACCGAAAATTTCTGCTGAGTTTTCAAACTCAAGTCTGATTGCTATGGTACACGTACCCGTACGCGTACCTAAGCTGGTTATATTTCTCAAATCGGTAGTTTCATAAACTTAAACAATAAATCAATAAGGAATGCAATCTTTGCAAACCGTGGCTATATTGTTCATGAATTTATTCAAGTGAATCAAACCGATTTTGTTTCAATTGTGTCTATGTATAAAGATATAAGCAATTGAACAACTATTGGACTAGTTCTTATGAGTCATTTGAACTAGTTATGAGAAAGATGAATACGGTTAATATGAAAGTGCTCATATGGCTAACCATTGGTTAACTATTTGTGAACCAACTATGTGTACACGTTTAGGTACGGTTACTCAAACCTAAATGAATACATTTCATTTGTGTGTGTGACAAGCTAAGTTTCGATCTAACAGTTGAAAGATATTAGCTTGGATAAATCAGGTTTTTCATCTAGCGGTGAATATTGAATGCTTTGTTACCAAGGTAACTTGGATTACAAACCTTGATTTGAAAACTATATAAGGGACACGTCTAGCAACTGGAAAAACTAATCCCCACACCTCCTGTGTGATACTAGTTGGTTTGATAGAGTCGATTCTCCTTTAACCGTAGGTTTCTTCTCGAGACCCTGTCGGTTAACGACTTAAAGACTTCATTGGGATTGTGAAGCCAGACGAAACAACTTCTCCTGTAGTTGAGCGATCTGATCTTGCCATGTTCTATCGTACGAGTTCAATTGTAAGATTGGATTGAGATTATATCTCCGATAGGGCAAGAAAAAAAGAAATCACAAACATCTTCGTCTCATCGTTTGTGATTCCACAATATCTAGTTTCGCTACCATACGATTTAGATTATTCTGAGGTGATTGATAATTCTAGACTGTTCTTCGGGAATATAAGTTCGGGTTATCGATTGGTTCCTGTTCACCTAAATTTTATCAAAAGACGGAACAAAACTTGTAGGTTTATCTGTGGAAGAAAAATTTATCTATTATCGTAGACTTTTTTGTGTGATACAGATTTGTTTATTAAAGTCTTCGACTTTGGGTCGTAGAAACTCTTGGTTGTGGGTGAGATCAGCTAAGGGAATCAAGTGCGTAGTATCTTGATGGGATCAGAGATGTAAGGAGTGCAATTGTACCTTGAATCAGTGTGATATTGATTAGGGTTCAACTACAGTCCAGACCGAAGTTAGTTTGTAGTAGGATAGTGTCTGTAGCGGCTTAATACAGTGTGGTGTTCAATGTGGACTAGGTCCCTGGGTTTTTCTGCATTTGCGGTTTCCTCGTTAACAAAATTTCTGGTGTCTGTGTTATTTCTATTCCGTATTATATTTTGTTATATAATGGAAATATCACAGGTTGTACGTTTGTATCGATCAATTGTGAAATCCAGCCTTTGGTTGTTGATTGGAAATTGATTGATCCTTGGATATTGGTCTTTAGGACCATCCAAGTTTATTATCCTTGTATTTGATAAAGACTCGCAAATTCTTATTTTCTTGAGTAAAGATCAAATCAAGTGAGAGAGATATTAACTCCTCGATATACTTTTTTCTAGATTGAGTCTGACTGTCTAGTTGATTCTCTAGAAAGTATATTGGAGTTAGTCCATACAAATTGCTAATCGAAATATTGGGCGTGGTTGTTAGACCCCCCGCTTTTTCAATTGGTATCCGAGCAGGCAAACACGTTCAAGACCTTACAAGTCTGTGTTTGTAGCGATCTGACTCTATGGACAGAGGTGTTATCGCTATTAACGTACCACGAATCTTCGATGACTCTAATTACTGATGGTGGAAAATTGCTATGCGAGCTTTTCTTCAAGCGCGTGATTTTCAATCATGGGTATATGTTGTTAATGGCTATGATGCTCCCGTTGTTGCAGTAGGTAACGTAAATGTTCCAAAAAATATTGGCGAATACGATGCTGCTGAGATACTTGCTGCGAAGCAAAACTCAGACATTTTGGATACCATCATACATGCCATTACCCAAAATCTTCAGCACTATGTGTCAAATTGCACTAGGTCTAAAGATGCGTGGGATATCTTAGAAACCGTATTCGAAGGAAATACCAGTGAAAAGGAAGCTATGCTTCAAAACCTTAATTCCGACTGGGAAAACCTTCGTATGGCAGATGAAGATTCATTTGATGAGTTTAATCACAAAGTGTCTGAAATTATTAATGCATCTTTTGCATTGGGTAAGACTATTCCTGAAAAGGACATTGTGATGAAAATTCTCAGATCGCTGCCATCCAGATAAGATTCTAAGAAGCATGCCATCGTTGAAGGAAATAACCTTGATACTCTCTCCAGAAGTACTCTGGTCGGAAAGTTAAAGATTTTTGATCTTGAATTAAAACAGCGAGAGAAACATCAATTGGTAGTAAACTCTGTTACCACAACTGATAAGAATTTTCGCCGCTCAAAAATGATCGAAGAAAATGAGAATAACTTTAATTCAACTCTTTCATTGTTCATACAACAGTTGAAAAAGACACTTAGATAGAGTAAAATAAAGTCTAATAAGAAAAATAACTCAATCAATAAGGAGAATAATAATGATCAAAAGAATCATAAAAATAAGTCTTGTTTAAAGTGCTACAGAAGTGCTCATACTTCAAAAAATTCTGATGAGAAGGTTAATGAGTTAACCAAGGCTTGGATGGATACTCTTGACTACTGTCCAGAGGAAGAAGTCTGTATAAGTTTCATTAACCTCTTTGATGACAATCACACATGTCCTCCAAACAGTCCAGTTCTCTCCAAATCACTCAATCCTGTCACTTCAAAGGAAGAAAGTCTAATGAAAAGGATTGAACTTTTGGAAGATCAACTGGTTGTTCTAAGACAAGAAATTGCAACTCGCAATAGTGATTCACATAAGAAATACCATCACTCAATTATTTCTTCTCAGCAAATTACTCCTGACTCTATATCCAACGAAAGGAATGATATAGAAAACCACAAGACTGTTTCAAAAAAGTTTGATACCTTGTGTGAAAAACAGGATCATCCAGATAATTTGAGCACAAGAAATCAAGAAATTGTTTCCTCTATAAAAAAACGCTTGTCAAAAAGGAAAAAGAAATCTTTCATTGGTACTATTAATAGTACAAAAGAGATTTCCAAGGCTACTCATAGCCCACTTAAATCAACAAATAGAACACTCCAAATTGTTCTAAGAAGAATGGATAAAACTCTCAATTTTGGTCTCTCAAAGGCAGAACAAAATCAAAGTACATCTTTGAGATGGAGACCTTCTGATCCTGGTCTGGATAGGAAGGAACTTATTCTGTAATAAGAGTAAGAGATGGTTCTTGTACCCTCTTTTTAAATCAAGGACCATATCCAACTGAGAGGGTTGTATATCTATTCTTAGTCTGTTAGGTTTGATTAATAGTCTCTTCCGATGAGTGTTCATAAACGGTTTCTCCTTTAAAAACCGTTATCTCTTACCTACCCTTGGTCTAGGGTTTCAGTCAAAAGACCTTCTTGGAATATCTTTTCTCCTTTTAAGAAGTTTTTTTTTTCAAAGACTGAGCATTTCATTTCTCTCTTCTATCATGCCTTCATCCAGTCTTTCAAGCAAAGAAAGTGATGCGTGGACTGTTATATTTCCATCCAAGAAGATTCGTTTTGACTCATCTGATAATGAGTTGTGCTCCGAAAAACGTGATGGTTCTTTTGATGAAAATCCGTCTGTATCCCAGTTTGAGAATCCCTCTTTAACCATGAATCTCGTTTTGGAACAAGTGAGTGCTCTGGAAAACGAACTGATTCTATCTTCCAAAAGATTGGAAGAGAAGATTGAAAACCTAGAATCAAGGATTGATCTGATTGAAAATGATCTTGGATATTATAGGGAATACGAGAAAAATTCTGAAAGTAAGTGAAATGCTATTTGTGTCTAGTAAATATTCTATTTTCTTGTTTTGTCTAGAAGAATAACTAGAGTTTGGAATAGCCATTATTGTGAGTACACATAGGTATGTCCAACGTTTTTCATCTTCATGTTTTTAGATTTATTTATTTAAATTCTAAAGTTGTTTTGGAAGATGATGATTGCAATTTTAATCTTTATGGTTTTATATATTGCAATATGTTATGGGATATGTGTGTTTGCGTCCGTGAACTATTATTGTCCCATACAATGTCAAAAATTATCTCTTTTATATGTCGATATGCAAGTATTGATACAAGATCGATGAACTTTTGACAAACATAAGTTAAGCCTATTATGTCAATTCTTTGATGGAAGATAGGTTAAAATCTTTTGTTAACAAAAATTATGTCTATTATATGTCATTATGCAAATAGTGATGAAAATAGAATGAATCTTTGTATATGCCGCAGTATTGATCTTTCCCTGATCCATATCTTATGTGTATACTACAATGCTCCATAAGGTTTTCTTGTGTTGAGCATAAAACGATTGAGTTAATCATTCTTTTATAGTTAACATAGTCGTAGCTCCGTAAGTTCTCTAATGTTGAGCATGTTCAATTAAATTGATCACTTTTTTATTTAATTTGATTGTGTATTCCGATTAAATTGATCATGGGTTTACTTGTGGTTAGTTTAATTGAGAATTTTGGATATAGAAAATCATTTCATTATGGTTTTTGATGTCCAATAAAATCCTTCTTTTCTTGTAAAACTAAGGTCGCTCTTGTTGTTCTCTCGGGAATGACATCAAATGGGGGAGAGTTCTTTTGAACTTGCGCTTAATTTCCATATCTTTGTGGCGGTTGTGGAATTATTTAGGGGTTATCTTGTATCTTTATAAACTCCTTGATCAATGCATTTAGTTTCGGCTTTATGATTGCATCTAAATAAGTTGATATGTAATTTTCTTTGGTATTGAAGCGTCTTGGTGGAAATTTCATTAGGATCCCGTTTTCGTACCTTTGCCAATTTTATTGACAAAAATGGGGAGAATTAATATGTAGTTCACACTGCAAATACATATGATTTACGTGTTTTACGGGTCATTATGTAAGGGGGAGTGGTTTTCATGTTGAGTCGAAAGTATTGACTAAGGGGGAGTGATATATATCACCATAGTATTGTTGTCGAAGTTGTGATATAAGAACTTTGATGTTGTGTAATAATACTATGACACTGTATAACAATGATCGAGAGCTTTTGTTTTATCATTGTTATGGCTACGGAACTTCAACAACTATGATGCTGAATTAAACATCTATGGAATCATGGGAGTACTAGGAAAAGACGAAGTTTTCGAGTAATGTTGAAGCACCAAGGAGATCAAGCATGTGGACGAGAAGCTACAAAGTTTTATCTATTTTGTAATCCATATGTATTGATAGTTTTGTCACTAAAATTGAAAAAGGGGGAGATTGTTAGGGCATTGCTCGGTCGAACTCGCATGCGTTGCTATCTCAAGCATGTCTGTCAATGTTAGTGATCAAAACTATATGTCTTGATTTCTAGTATACTTATGACTAAGTCTCGGTCTAGTATAGTTAGGAATAGTTGAGCTCCAGACTCCACGGAGATTATCTTACGAAGACGAAGAACTACTCAAGGAACCAGTGGAACTTCATCCGACCAAAAGGTATGTGGAGACTTGAACTCATCTGTCACTCAAAAGTCTATCTACTCCATCTCCTACTCTTGAGACAAAAGTCGTATAAGTATGATAGTTTTCATACATACACATTTGCTATTTCAAGCCGAGTTTACTCGCCTATCTTTTTCTCGAAATATGTGTTGGTAAGCTTTTGCTTTAACCATTTTCATCTTTACCCGTGATAAAAGTCATGATGACGTTTCAATCTTGAAAATAGCTTTGATGGCGATAGTCGATTCTTTATGTCTAACGACTATTATAACATTATAGAAGAATGTTTCAATGATTGAAATGTAGAGTTGAGATTACGTAACCAACTATGGATATAAGCATATATATAGTGTGTTCACACATTAGTATATAAATCCATGTGTCGGAAACCAAGTGCATGCATATGTGTGCATGCGGTATTGGTGAAGGAGACAGGTTAGGTACGCGTACTGGCGGAAGTTTTCATACCGAAAATTTCTGCTGTAGTTTGTGAAGTTTGCGAACTGAAAACCAGTCACCTAGGTATGCGTACCCGTACGCTACCCACGGAAGTTTTCAAACCGAAAATTTTTGCTGAGTTTTTAAACTCAAGTCCGGTTGCTATGGTACACGTACCCGTACGCGTACCTAAGCTGGTTATATTTCTCAAATCGGTAGTTTCATAAACTTAAACAATAAATCAATAAGGAATGCAATCTTTGCAAACCGTGGCTATATTTTTCATGAATTTATTCAAGTGAATCAAACCGATTTTGTTTCAATTGTGTCTATGTATAAATATCTAAGCAACTGAATAACTCTTGGACTAGTTCTTATGAGTCATTTGAACTAGTTATGAGAAAGGTGAATACGGTTAATATGAAAGTGCTCATATGGCTAAGCATTGGTTAACTATTTGTGAACCAACTAAGTATACACGTTTAGGTACGGTTACTCAAACCTAAATGAATACATTTCATTTGTGTGTGTGACAAGCTAAGTTTCGATCTAACGGTTGAAAAATATTAGCTTGGATAAATCAGGTTTTTCATCTAACGGTGAATATTGAATGCTTTGTTACCGCGGTAACTGGTAGGACTTGAAAGAGTACCTACGACTATGTCTAACTGCAAGTGCACAGTGTCACAATGTAACACAGGGAAACCACAGGTCGATCCACAGGGACAAGGTGGGTGTAGATTTGAAACTATGGTTTTAACTATAACTGATTCGAAACAAGAGTAACACAAAAAGGGATTTTGTTTTGTCGATACAACGGAGATGATGGTAGTAACAGAGATAACAAAAAAGAAAACAAAAGTAATCTAACAAGCAGATAAATATGATGCTAGGGCAGTCGAATCCACCTCTTAACCACACCAATTCAATTCAATCTCAACAATTTTCTAGTCCCTTATAATGGATACCGGTGGTATTCCGCCTATCCAGGGCAGTTTCAGGAGGATAGTTTAGTGTCACTAAGATGATTCCTAACCCCTAGTATTAGCTTCCCTCTCACAAGACAAACTTATCGCAGATCAACCACTTAGATAATTAAACAACCCTGATATGGATATTCTAATCGCAACTAAGGTATTTCTCCAAAGTACTAACTGTCTTTTCAGGGCACAACTAGTCAAAGGATCGAACAACAATCAATTAAGCATGAGTTGTAGCACAATCAACATAGTGTTACTCTAACTACAATGGATACATGACATACACTGTGAGAGCAAAATGCTGAAGGCTCAGATTATATTTATCCAAAACATTATAGCACAACAAGAACAATATCAATACACGAACCAAATGTAGCAATGGATTAATGGTTTCATCTAAACCCTAACTATGAAATTAGAACAACATGGAGATAATGAAATCAAACATGAACTACTGCTTGGTGCACCGACTAATCCGGGCATACCCACACACACACAATACCATGTTCTATTTATACCCAAAATTAGGGTTCTTAACATTTTCCCCCAAAATTCCCAAATTAGGGTTTACATTGAAAATTAAAATTAAAGCTCACCCGTCTCTGCTTTTGTTGTCTCCCCCTCGACCCATGTCTTGTCTTCCTTCTCTGCCACTCCTCCTGCTCCAATTGTCTCTTACATCGCCTCTGCTACAAACCCTAGTTCTCTCTTTCTTGGTTGTAGCGTCTTTGCGAGAATCTAATACTAAGCTAGAGAGAGTCTAGGGTTTAGGGTTAGTCTGTTGTGGTGTCGGGTGAAGGTAGTGATGGTGAAGCTCGAGAAGAAGGGGAAGAATGGTATTGCAGGTCTGTTGGTCGGGGAAGAAGGAGAATTTTGGGAAGAAAAGGATAAGTCGATGGTTTTGGGAGAAGATATTTGGTGCTAGGGTGTTGAGCGGGTGTATCAAAATTTGATGATCGGTGATGAAAAGCGTAGGATGAAAAGGTGATGGAGTGATCCAACGGCGCGATGGAATGGATGTGGAGCGACCGTTGGATGATGAGATACATCAAAATTGACGGCTTAGATTGGAGTTAGGTACTATGATGTTTGACAGGAGCTTCAAGATTTGATGCTCGGTGATGAGGCGAACGTTGGATGATGTGATGGATCCAATCTGATGTCTCTCATGGAAATGGGTATGGATATTGGAAATGGATTTGGGAAGGGTTTTGGGCCTTGGGTATGCCAAGCCCATATCTTCTTTAAGGACAATTCTTCCTCTTCACGCCGTCTAGTTGATCCGGCTCTTGCAAACATCATTCTTCGCTGCCTTTCTGCGGGAGTCTTTGCCGTTTCTTTGCTCTTTTCGCTCCGTGAGTTAACCAGGCTTTATTTAGTACCTAAAAATGCAAAATTAATTGAGAAAAGTATTTATTCTTGAAAACAACGAAAACACAGAATATGGGATAAAATGGAGCGTTGGTGCACAAATGATGAGTTAAATGCCAATAAAAAGGTGCAAATATATACAATATTTGGCACTCATCAAATACCCCCAAACCTGAATTTTACTTGTCCTCAAGTAAAAAAAAACTAAGGAAATCCTACCTATACCACTGTCGATGGTCTCTCGATTGCATTTAGCGAATGCAATAAGCCTTTTAAACCACTAAGTGTCCCTAGTGGACGAGTTGAAGTCTCGTGAAGGTTCGTTTAGAACGTACCTACAAAGTTCTAGGACAAAATATAAGCTCAGATTCCATGAAATGTGACATGTGCAAGACAGTAGAAGCTCACAACAAAATGGAGATGTCAATCTAGCTATCAAAGGCACAATCCTATCACTGATAACAAATAAAGACATGTGATAAGAGTGTAAAGTGTATCTACACATGTGTAAAGAAAGATCGGATGTTATGACTACTAATCACCAAGAGATAGTTTCTCAGGCTAAGAACCGAGGTCGACATCTAGCTAGCTGTCCGGACTTTACGAGAATTGTGAATGAGTTGGAGGTATTTCACAATTACTCGCGTTGTACATCAATGGCATACACCCTTCCTTGCTTATAACACAAAAACACAAAAGATGACTATGACTCTTATTTACATTGACTACTCTCTTTTATTTTTGGAACAAGAGAGGATGGAATTGATAAATACTTGATTTTTTTTTTTTTTATTTTTTTTTTTTTTGAAAAAAATTATCTACAACATGGTAACTCTTTTGATACATAAGCAAAAAGAAACAAAAAATTACATGACACTTTGCAAGAGGTAGCCCTTTTTGATGCACCCAGTTAAATTCGATGGTTGTCTTTCTTAATGTAACCTCCACCTGCTATCCCAACCAACCAAAGAACAAGATAGTCAATTTTCGTTCAGTATTCTGAAGTGATTGGCAATCGTGACTTCCGATAGAACACCTCAAGGATGAGGCTATACATGTATTGGTAGATCGTGCGCGTGCAAGTTTCTTATCACTATGTGAATTGTGCTAGAATCAGGGTGCCTAAATATCTAGACTAAGAATCCTTATGTTTACATACATGCACAAGAGTCAACATTTCAAGGTAAATGAGCTCCATTTATGTTTTTTTTTTCGAATTTTTTAATTTTTTATTTTCATTTTTTCATTTTTTTTTCAAAAAGAAAGAGTTCTGTTTTCAATTATAGCATGTTATCAAAGTATCTACTTTTCACCCCCAAACCTAAACTAAACATTGTCCTCAATGTTTCAAAAGATAAACATGATTATAACACATACCATGAGAACGATGCTAAGTGTAGAAAAAAGGAAAGAGATTACCGGATATTGGCGAAAGCAAGTTTTGAACTCCATTATTCAAGGCAAAACCCAACAATAACTCAACTGAATTCACATTGGGTTAGCACAATATATACAAGAAACATATGATTCCACTAAACATTACCTACAAGATTATATACAAACAATTCACTATATACATACAGTCTAAAGAGTTGAGGATCAACCCAAAAGACAAAGTGTTGAAACATAGACAGTTTCAAACAACTATAGTTGGACTGAAATGCGAGTGAGTGTGAAAAACCAAATGAGCTACCCCTAAAGCTGGATTTTACACTAGATATACTATTGGATACAAATCTCGCAGTTTTGGGGGTTCATCATGCACAAGGTCTAACTCGAAATGGACTTTGCTAGGGACGGGAAAACATGCATATTCCAACTGTGGCTCCTAAAAGGTATTGTATTTAGATGCAAAATAGTCCAAGAGGACTTGGGAGGCACACAGTTCCTGGCCTAGATTAGGTATTCTCAGAAAAGTTGGTTTTACAATATTGTTACAAACCAAATCTAGGTTGGGTGGAAGGCTATCAGATTGTGACTTAAGTAGGAAGGTGACATCTAAGTTTCTCACATGCATGAGATCAAGAGTACCAATATTATCAGTCACATCACCATTTTCTAAGTCATAATCAAGTTGTGTAGTATGCTTGTCATCACAAAAAAATTGCACAAGTCCAAACTCAGAATCATGGTTATCTGAAATATCCAAATCAGCATCAAAAGAAGCAATATATTGTGGCTTAAGTATGGAATCAGACACATCAACTATATTTTCATGCATAGGATCATTAGTGTCAACAGAAGATTCAACATTACCTAAGTCATGCTCTTCACAGGATAACTGCACAATATCTAAATCAGTAGCCTCATCACATGTATATAGAATACTAGAAGAAACATCATTCATAAGGGTCGGGGTAGAAAAGCCTAATGTATTTGAACCCAAAGGTTCCATAACATTTTCAGCATAGACATGTTCTTCTAACATAACATCATCATTATCATCATCATCATCACAAATACATGAAAATCCTACTTTGTCAAAACCGTTAGTGTTTTTCGTCCATACATCTGCTTCTAAAATAGGTGAATATGGATTGACATTTTCAGCAATAGGGTATGAAACACTATATCCAGAATTAAGCTCATTGGGAAAATCAACATCTGACTCATGGTGATTACCCATATCATGTGGCATGGTCCTAGTTTCCCTATCGGTTTCCCACTGATGGGTTTTCTCTGCAACTTCAGCTAGAAATGACCATGCATCGTCCACGGTTTTATCAATGAACTCACCGTTACACATAGATTCAACCAAGGCTCGAGACTTAAAGTCTAGTCCCTCATAAAGAATGGCGACCAGTCTCTACTTCTCAAGGCCATGGTGATGACACTCAAACAACAAATCATTAAACCGTTCAAAATAATGAAAAAGTGTCTCTCCATCTAACTGGAAAAAACAATTAATACTTTGACGAATAGAGATGGTCCTATGATGGGGAAAGAACTTTTTGACAAATTGATTTGTGAGTTGGTCCCAAGTGGTGATTGACTGCGGTCTCAGACTGTAAAACCATGTTTTAGCCCTTTCCTTTAAAGAAAATGTAAACAAACGCAATTTCAAAGAGTCTTCAGACATATAGTCAGGTTGTATAGCCCGAACAATTTGTTCAAACTCTCTTACATGATTATAGGGATTCTCAGAATCGAACCCTCGAAATATAGGAAGTATTTGTATCATGCTTGCGTTTAGTTCAAATGGGCCATCAGTCTGGGGTAGGACGATACATGATAACTGACTTATTCTGTTAGAGTACATGTATTCATGGAGACTACGGGGTTTATTCACATACTCGCCCATTGTTTTCAGAAAAATTTGGTTTTGATGGGTTTTGAAATTTTTTGGATTTGTTGGGTTTTGAAAAGAAAATTTGGTTTGAATGTGGGAGAAAAATTTTGGTTATTGGGAGCAAATTTAGTTTTAAAATTGGTAGCAAGCCCACATTGGTGGGAGAATGCACAACCCACTAGGCAGTTTGAAAAACAGCCTACAACTGTGAATTTGGATGAAGTTTGAACAGGCCCAGTTGGTATTTTAACAGGTCCCAAAGCATAGCCCAGTAGTCTTCAGGAGGTCCAACAGGTTATTTGGAAAGTGAGGAGCCCAACATGAGTTTTTGAAATTGGAAAACTTGATAGATTTTCAAAGATTTTAAGCCCACTGTTCTCAAAGTTCGAAAGTTGCTGTCTTGAGTACAAGGCCCAGTTAATGTTCAAAGTTATAAGCCCACAGTCCAATTAAAATTACAAGCCCAAAAGTCCAAAAACACAATCCCACTGTTGGGTTTAAAATAATATTACAAGCCCAGAAAAATATAAACCCAACAGACAATAAAGAAGGCCCAGTTGGGCTTTGCTAATGGGTTCAGGCTTACTTGTTTTTGGAGGGAAGTCCAGTTGGGCTTTTATCCCCTTTTCTTTTGTTGCACAACCCAGTTGGGCCTTGTTCAATCTTTCAACTCCAACAGCAGCAGGATCACCTCTTCAGTGGCAGTAAGCTAGCTCACAGCCCACAGCAGCAACATGTCATGGTCTTTGGCCCAACAACAGAAGAGAAGGACCAAGATCAGCTTAAGAGTTAAGAATGGAGATGCACTGCTAAGATGGAGTGAAAAACGGTGCAAGAACAAGTTGACAGTGCAAATGACAGATGAAGAGTATGTAATGAAGGGGATGCAAGATGTAACGGGATGCAAGTAGAGCAAAATGCAACAGCAAAAGAAGATGCAAGTAGTGACAGGGGTGAGATGGAGCAAGTGAGATGAAGGTGAAAGAAACAGCAGGTTATGCAGGAATGATGCAAATGTATTTACGAGTTATGTTAAATGAAATGATTTTTTGTAAACAGCAAAGAATATGCTACCACAATGCAATAGAAGCATGGGATGAATAGATGCAAGAAAATGATGCAGTGAAGACTGCAAGATGATATAATGCAAATAAGATGCAAGAAACAACAAGACAAGGGAATGTACAGCAAGAACAAGACAGTAAAGATCAAGATCAAGAGAAAACAGTGATCAAAGAGTGAACAACATATGCGCCGCCACCGAGTCCCCGGAAGCGGCGCCAAAAACTTGGTAGGACTTGAAAGAGTACCTACGACTATGTCTAACTGCAAGTGCACAGTGTCACAATGTAACACAGGGAAAGCACAGGTCGATCCACAGGGACAAGGTGGGTGTAGATTTGAAACTATGGTTTTAACTATAACTGATTCGAAACAAGAGTAGCACAAAAGGGGATTTTATTTTGTCGATACAACAGAGATGATTGTAGTAACAGAGATAACAAAAACGAAAACAAAAGTAATCTAACAAGCAGATAAATATGATGCTAGGGCAGTCGAATCCACCTCTTAACCACACCAATTCAATTCAATCTCAACAATGTTCTAGTCCCTTATAATGGATACCGGTGGTATTCCGCCTATCCAGGGCAGTTTCAGGAGGATAGTTTAGTGTCACTGAGATGATTCCTAACCCTAGTATTAGCTGCTCTCTCACAAGACAAACTAATCGCAGATCAATCACTTAGATAATTAAACAACCCTGATATGGATATTCTAATCGCAACTAAGGTATTTCTCCAAAGTACTAACTGTCTTTTCAGGGCACAACTAGTCAAAGGATCGAACAACAATCAATTAAGCATGAGTTGTAGCACAATCAACATAGTGTTACTCTAACTACAATGGATACATGGCATACACTGTGAGAGAAAAATGCTGAAGGCTCAGATTATATTTATCCAAAACATTATAGCACAACAAGAACAATATCAATACACGAACCAAATGTAGCAATGGATTAATGGTTTCATCTAAACCCTAACTATGAAATTAGAACAACATGGAGATAATGAAATCAAACATGAACTACTGCTTGGTGCACCGGCTAATCCGGGCATACCCACACACACACAATACCATGTTCTATTTATACCCAAAATTAGGGTTCTTAACAGTTTCCCCCAAAATTCCCAAATTAGGGTTTACATTGAAAATTAAAATTAAAGCTCACCCGTCTCTGCTTTTGTTGTCTCCCCCTCGACCCATGTCTTGTCTTCCTTCTCTGCTACTCCTCCTGCTCCAATTGTCTCTTACATCGCCTCTGCTACAAACCCTAGTTCTCTCTTTCTTGGTTGTAGCGTCTTTGCGAGAAGATAAAACTAAGCTAGAGAGAGTCTAGGGTTTAGGGTTAGTCTGCTGTGGTGTCGGGTGAAGGTAGTGATGGTGAAGCTCGAGAAGAAGGGGAAGAATGGTGTTGCAGGTCTGTTGGTCGGGGAAGAAGAAGAAATTTGGGAAGAAGAGGAGAAGTCGATGGTTTTGGGAGAAGATATTTGGTGCTAGGGTGTTGAGCGGGTGTATCAAAATTTGATGATCGGTGATGAAAAGCGTAGGATGAAAAGGTGATGGAGTGATCCAACGGCGCGATGAAATGGATGTGGAGCGACCGTTGGATGGTGAGATACATCAAAATTGACGGCTTAGATTGGAGTTAGGTACTATGATGTTTGATAGGAGCTTCAAGATTTGATGCTCGGTGATGAGGCGAACGTTGGATGATGTGATGGATCCAATCTGACGGCTCTCATGGAAATGAGTATGGATATTGGAAATGGATTTGGGTAATGGTTTTGGGCCTTGGGTATTCCAAGCCCATATCTTCTTCAAGGACAATTCTTCCTCTTCAAGCCCACTTCTTGTTGATCCGGCTCTTGCAAACATCATTCTTCGCTGCCTTTCTGCGGGAGTCTTTGTCGTTTCTTTGCTCTTTTTCGCTCCGTGAGTTAACCAGGCTTTATTTAGTACCTAAAAATGCAAAATTAATTGAGAAAAGTATTTATTCTTGAAAACAACGAAAACAGAGAATATGGGATAAAATGAAGCGTTAGTGCACAAATGATGAGTTAAATGCCAATAAAAAGGTGCAAATATATACAATGTTTGGCACTCATCAGTAACTTGGATTACAAACCCTGATTTGAAAACTATATAAGGGAGACGTCTAGCAACTGGAAAAACTAATCCCCACACCTCCTGTGTGATACTAGTTAGTTTGCTAGAGTCGATTCTCCTTTAACCGTAGGTTTCTTCTCGGGACCCTGTCGGTTAACGACTTAAAGACTTCATTGGGATTGTGAAGCCAGACGAAGCTACTTCTCTTGTAGTTGAGCGATCTGATCTTGCCATTTTCTATCCTACGAGTTCAATTGTAAGATTGGCTTGAGATTATATCTCCGATAGGGCAAGATAAAAAGAAATCACAAACATCTTCGTCTCATCGTTTGTGATTCCGGAATATATAGTTACGCTACCATATGATTTATATTATTATGAGGTGATTGATAATTATAGGCTGTTCTTCGGGAATATAAGTCCGGGTTATCGATTGGTTCCTGTTCACCTTGATTTTATCAAAAGACGGAACAAAACTTGTAGGTTTATCTGTGGGAGACAGGTTTATATATTATCGTAGACTTTTCTGTGTGATACAGATTTGTTTATTAAAGTCTTCGACTTTGGGTCGTAGCAACTCTTGATTGTGGGTGAGATCAGCTAAGGGAATCAAGTGCGTAGTATCTTGCTGGCATCAGAGACGTAAGGAGCGCAACTGTACCTTGAATCAGTATGATATTGATTAGGGTTCAACTACAGTCCAGACCGAAGTTAGTTTGTAGTAGGCTAGTATTTGTAGCGGCTTAATACAGTGTGGTGTTCAATCTGGACTAGGTCCCGGGTTTTTTCTGCATTTGCGGTTTCCTCGTTAACAAAATTTCTGGTGTCTGTGTTATTTCTATTCCGCATTATATTTTGTTATATAATTGAAATATCACAGGTTGTGCGTTTGTATCGATCAATTGTGAAATCCAACCTTTGGTTGTTGATTGGAAATTGATTGATCCTTGGATATTGGTCTTTGGCACCATCCAAGTTTATTATCCTTGTATTTGATAAAGACTCGCAAATTCTTATTTGCTTGAGTAAAGATCAAATCAAGTGAGAGAGATATTAACTCCTCGATATACTTTTCTCTAGATTGAGTCTGACTGTCTAGTTGATTCTCTAGAAAGTATATTGGAGTCAGTCCATACAGATTGCTAATCGAAATATTGGGTGTGGTTGTCAGGCCCCCGCTTTTTCAAAACCTCCTTCTTATTCATTAATCTCTTCCTTGTCCTTTCATTTCATGGGTATTTTCTCATTTGGGCTTGGGCTGAGTCCCCAAGTCCCCATGTCTTATATTAGGCTTGCCACCCCCTTTGGGGGCACCCCAAGCCTGCTAAGGGGTATTATTTTTCATGTATCAACAAAGAGCATCCTAGATTATTATTCACCTCACAAGTAATTCCTACTCTGATTTAAACAAAGAATCGTTATAGTGGAATATACCTATCGAATAACAAAGTCTGAGACGAAGAAACTTTGCGATTTCTATCTATCTCGCTTGTTGGAGCTAAAGTCTCAACAATCAGTAACAAGATCAAGATACACAAACTATCAAGATAAAGACAGTCGAACCTGAGCAAAGTCTTTTTAGTCGCTAAACCTAAAAATATTTAAAGGAGATGACGACTCTAGTTTACAACTATGACACACAAGAATAGTGTCGGGGACTCGAAGATCCCAGTTGCTTGAGGTTCTCCTTATATTGACTTTCAAGATCAAGGTTGTTTCAGATTTAATCTAAGGTAGCTTTGGAATCAAGCAATCAATATTCACCATCATATGCAAACTTGACTTGAGATTAACATAACAGAATATACACTATGGTTAGGATGAACCGTAACCGAACCGTGTGACTTATTCATGAAAGGTTAGCTTAAACTAGCCAGACGAACTATAAGCTTAATCGTTTTCATACAACACTTTAAGACTTTAATCTTGAGTCACAATAATGTGATCAAACATGTCTAGATGTGTTTTTTTAGAGAGTTGTTCAAATGTCGGTTATCTCATTGAAATAATTCTAATGAATCTGAAAACATTCGACAGGGTAAGTACGTGTACTCACTTCTAGTTCGTGAGTTATTTTTTCATAGTACATGTACCGGGTTTGTATACCCTTAAGACAAAACGAGTTCAGAAGTCCACATAACTTTTTCGGTATGCATACTAGGTATGTGTACTATCCTGAGTTCACGAGTTCGCAAAACTTTTTGGGTTTGCATAGTTGGTGTGTGTACCAAAAGTCGTTGTCGAACTATAACTATGTTGATACGTGTACTGGGTATATGTATTGTGGTTCCCGACCTATAATAGTTTGCACTAGTATGTAAGCTAGTACATGTATTGTCTTGTATCCAGATTACAATAGTTCTATATCTTTATAATAATCAATTTGAAACATTCCCGAATAACATCAATGACACATATCACTGTTCCAGACTATTTTCAAATGATAATCTTGAATTTAGGTCATAAACAATACATTATTCTTAACAAAATTCATCAAGTATAAACAAATGTTCTTAAGCTTAGTCAATATATTTCGAGAATAATTAACAAGATAAACTTGACTCGAAATTTTTGTTGTGCATGTAAAGTCCAATTTAGTCATGCGACTTAGTATCATAGATAGAAAGGTAAAAACTTGAGTAATAGGTGGTCAATATTCACTTACCTTTTGTTGATGAAGTTCTCCAAAAGCTTCGGTTGATCTTCGCCTTCAAACGGTAGAATGTACTGATGTATGGTACTCAACTACACACTTCTATGCTAATCGGAGATTTGACTAAATGTAGACTAGAAATATAGTTTTCATCAACTAAATTTGGCAACAAGCATGAGATAGCAACACTTTTGAGTTCGACCGACCAATGCTCTAACAATCTCCCCCTTTGTAAATTTAATGACAAAACTATCAATACATATGGATTAAAAAATAAAGCTTCAAAACTCCGGAATTCATCATGCTTGATTTCCTTGGTTCTCCAACTCCTTGAACTTTTCGTTACTTCAAGTTACCAATAATTCTGTACGTGTTCAACTCAACATCGTTGTTAATGAAGATCTGTAGCGATAACACACAATTATTGAGATAGCACAATGGTGTACAACTATGTACACACCTAAAAAAAATCCAATTATGAACGACTTATCAGGACTCACATTAAAAAATTCAACTATGTACACACAAATCTAATTATTGAGATAGACACAAATCAGCTAAATCATCAAGGAATTTGATACCTCATTAATATCTAAAACCCGTCCATTGTTATTCTCCACTTTCTTAAGCTCCCTCGAAAAATACCTAAACACATAGCAAGCATGTTATTAAAATCATCTCATGATATCGAAAAACAACAACTTAGGGTTTCATCAAGAATTAGTTTTTGCTATGTGTACAACTATATATACACTTACAAATATCCATCATTTGTACCCAAAATATGCATATATTATTGAGATAGCACAATAGCGTACAACTATGTACAATCTAACAAATACAACATCCATACGCACGAAACCAGTCATATATATTATTGAGATTGTACAGTGGTGTACAACTATGTACACACCTACAAAAACCCAACAAATCCAACATACATGCCAAAAAATACCATAAAATAATGAGAGAGCACAATGTGTACAACTTTGTATACACTTACACAAATCTATCATTTATACCCAAAACATGCATATATTATTGGGTTGAGATAGCACAATGATGTACAACTATGTACACACCTATTAAAAAATCTAACAAATCCAACATTCATACTCACAAAATTCAAGGACAAAAAAATCATGAGAGAGCACAATGATGTACAAATTATGTACACTCCTATAAAAATTCAAGGACAAAAAATCATGAGAGAGCACAATGGTGTACAAAAATACGACATTTATACCACAAAACATGCATATATTATTGGGATGGCACAATGGTGTACAACTATGTGCACACCTATAAAAAATTCAACACTTGTACACATTAGTGCTTTCCCTAATTTTTGGCTTGTATACGTAAAATATAGTTTTGTAAGTGTACAACTATGTACACCTAAATAATCAACATGTGTACAAATATGTACACATTAATAATCCAAAGACAAAATATGCACAAACTAGTAAAGCCAGATGATAAATAGGAGGAGGATACCAGGATGTACAAGCAAACACATAGAAATATGTACTATGTGAGATACGATATTGAAACAAATAGTCAAAATATAAAGCTCTAGTTAAGTAATTTTACAAAGTACGAAATATTTCTATCTTAGAAGAGTCAAGACCATTTCTATCATAAAGATTTTTAAGCAGGTACAAAAGTAAGTATCAACATAAACTGGTACAACAACAGTGAAAAGAGTATGTGCAATCTACAGTATTATAAAAGTAAACTCATTTGTTGATAACCAATGGCAACGATCAAATTCTATAAAAAAGAAGTTACGTACGGAGTCACGTGGCTGTTCACAAGTACGAAATATACCCTCCAAAATTTCCTATCTTTCATAATCCGTGGGAATAATTGATATCTTAACTTTGAAATTTCATGCAAAAATGCAAATGAGAATATTTAACATGTAAAAAATCGATATATCTCGTAACAAAATCAAAAGCCGCACATATATAATCTATATCTCATATCAGGTCATGCACGTGAATTATGAGCTAGACTTGGTAATAAAAAAACATTTACGAGTCTCCAAATACATTCTCCAATCCTATTTTTTCTTTGTTTATATTATTTAATCAATCACATCAATATTTCACTTTTTTATGTAATATCACTGGTGTATTAAAAAAAATGAACTACCTTAACTGTCGAGAGAACTAAAGTAGCGTGTCTCTCTTACCATTCTGTTAGATCTTGTCGTCCATTTGACACAGTAGGGACCTCAGACATTGGCAGTTCATCTACATAACAAAGTAACATCATAAACTTCTCGAACTCACTATCTCAAAAGTATTAGAGATATCACCTAAAATATGAAATTACAAATGTGAAGTAAAAGAAACTACGAATGACTTCATCAGGACTCACATTAAAAAAGCATATTCTCTGGTTTGTCTATGCAAAGGAGACCAGAAAAATGTAACAAAGGTATTAACAATTCATAATCTATCATGGAAATATTTTTCCAACTTCAAAAACACTTCAAAAATGACAAAACCATAGGACAATGTCCCTGGATCATGAGTATCATACCCCTCCTGACAAAAAGTCATGCAGAGTGTCTCAACGAAAGCTTACTTTTGGGTATATGAGCATACTATAGAAAGGGTCAATCTAAACACGGATAACATGAAGAAATAGTTAAACAAAAGGTGGTACATGATTCCAAATTCGAGGTGTTTTAGTATTTGTGTCAAACACGAAGAAATCTTTAAACAAAGGTAGTGTCCAGTTCCATACAAGAGGTGTTAATAATGTTTGGGTTATGTTACGTTCATAATCATAAGGTCAGATGTACAAAATTCTTTCAGATAAGTGTTTTTAGTTATGTTCACAAATAACTCCCAAACCAATATTACAACAATGATATGAGCCCAAAAGCATAAAAATAAAGTACTTGCACAAAAATGAACAACTAAATAGTATTTCAGAATCATCATTATTCATAAGGTCAGCCGAATACAATATTGAGCCCATACTTTATCTTCGTTATACATCTAAAATTTCAACAACTACAAGGTCAATATTGTGACAAAGTTTTAATGATTCTCGCACAGTATATAAAGCTCAAAATCAATTACTTACAATAACTCACTTAAAATTTTACAAACCTAAAGCTGACAAAAATCAGGCTATAAAGTTGGAACCAATTAAAAAGACACGCATCCACTACATAACCATTAGATCTACCAAAATTTCCATGACCAATACAACAACAAAACCCTAGTTTCACAATCAAAATAACTACTTGTCCACATGATTACTTGCTTTGTATTTCCATCTAATATCCTAGAAATGCCTAGTAGAGATTATACATAATAATCTATTAGTCATATATATACAAATGAAATCCTAATTAAGACGATACAAAACTAACGAAAGAATAAGAAAATTCAAGAACCCTAATGAAGAAGCACATACCTATAACCCAATATTCTTGAATCGTTCTTGGACATTGCTCATATCAAATGCACGATCTCTCTTAGAACAAATCTCTCTCCTTAGGAGTTTCTTAACAGTACTGTAAACAAATCCATTTATTATATCCTTCGTTAATTTGAATACAATCCAAAGCCGCCTTCGACTTTTGATTGGGAGGTTTAAAGAGAAAAACCACATACAAATACCAGACGTGATTGTTCTTCAATTTATTTACCTAAACATATAAATAAAAGTAGAATTTCAATCAATGATTACAGTTTATTTAAGATATACTAAGGAAAATAAGGTTTACTCGTACCTGAGAGGAAAGAATTTCGGTGTTGGAAAGATCAGAAGCATTTTCGAGTTCATCGATGAGATTGAAAAATGAATCCAGCTGAGAGACTCATCGACAGACTCAGAGTTTGCAGCTGAGAAGAAACAAGTTAATCCAAAAAATCCCTTCCAAAATCTATCTCGGTCTGTCGCTCTCGCTCTTTCTCTTAATCTCGCTCTCACTCTTTCTCTGAATATCTCTTGAAATCTCAGATCTATAATCAAATCAATTTTGGTAGTGGGAAATTAAATCGGTGAGAGTTTGGATTAACTCGTTTAAATTTTGGACTAAACTGTCTGTGACGGGTGAATTTTGGACTAGAGCTTGAAGGGACAGGACTAGAACGTCCAAAGCCCAAGAAAAGGGGATTAATATTTTCATACCCAGCAGGGCCTGGCTAGTGTTAATTTCAGGGGCCCATTTCAGATTTTAACAAATTAGATAGTGTGCAAAGCTTTTTACGCCCTGAATTTTTGTGTTAGACCACTGAGTGACTGATGGATTATCACGTTTGCAAAATAAAATGATCCGTTAACCATACTCCGGAAGAAGCTGACACAAGTTGTTGCGTGTGGTGGAAATTGTGCATGTTATGACACCAATGTCTCTCGGTGCAACGGGAACTTGATCAGCTGGCCAAGATGCTTAGGTCCGCGATGGTATGTTGATTTCATTATGTTGTAATTAAAAACTGGGCTCAACCCACAACCAACCACTGGGACTTGTTGTTAACCCTCGGAAATTTCCAAGCTGTAAGGTATATCAATAGCATAAAGGGAAAATTAAGGGGAGACCCATAATTATTGTCAAGCCCATAATTATTTTTGGATATCATGACACCCATAATTATATGAAATTATTAAAAATTTATACATGATGGATTATGCATCCGTATGACAAGTTATTCATCAAGGGTATAATTGGTAAAACAACTTGGACATAACATATCTAAAAATCCGCGCCTTAGAAATTTACAGATTTTATGTCGTTGGAAATCTTTCAAAGAGAGCTACGCAACGAGTACAAAAAACAATATCAAATTTTTGTTTTTCACGAAAAAATCGGAGGTGATCATCGTTTTGGGAAAAATATTCCAAAACTTGATACATAACCATTATGCAGCCACCAAAAAAGACGCATAGCGCATTATGCAGACGCATAACGAATTATGCAACCATTTTCTCGACTGCATAACAAATTATGCATCTGTATAACAAAGTTATGCATCTATAACAAGTTATGTAGCCATTGTTTTGGTTGATTTTAGTGCGTACATAAAAAAAATTGTGCATAATGCAGTATATCTCCATACTTACGATGCATATCAGGTTATGCATCTATTTTCTCGATGCATAATGCATTATGCATCCATTTTTACGACTGCATAACATGTAATGTATATATTATTGTAGGTGTATGACAAGTTATGCGGTCTATATTTTTGTTGGTTTCAATAATAACAAAAAAGTTGATGCATAATGTGTTATGCAAACATTTTCCGGACTGCATAACAAGTTATGCAACAACTTTTCAAGATGCATAACAGGTTATGCATCTATTTTCATAACTGCATAACCTGTTATGCATTCATTTTCATAACTACATAACTGGTTATGCATCCACTACAAAGAGAAAGTGAAAGATCAACAAAATCTAGGTAAACATCAACAAAACCCGAAATGAAACTTGCACAAAGCACTCTCTACATATCGGCTGTTGATATCGGTGATGTGGTTTGAAACCATGGATGATAATATCGCCTGTAATGGTCTTGTATTCCCAATTGCACCCTGCAATGATAAATAACTGTATATATTAGTCGCAGTGGGGTTGAGTCTTCTCAAGGAAATTACATCCAGTTATGCCGCATCAAAGAACAAAATCTCATCGATACTTCCATGCTCTTTCCAGTATCGAGCACGAGTCCTTCTCCTTCCAACATCATCACCAGCCAAGCCTGACGACCATGAAGTAGAAGATGCCACCAGCCGCCATCGACAACCCAAGAAACAACGCCACCAGCCGCAACCCATCACAATAGCTTCCTCTAGCTAACAAAGGCGTCAGTTGAGTCTTCCCAACTCCAGCTGATATACGGACCTAAGTCTCCTTGTTGCTGCTCCATTTATCAATCGAGAATTGAGAGAGTTCACAATACTGACTACCCCAAAGATGCTGCCGAAACTGAGTATAAAGTGGAGATGATGCTAAAATATTCTTTCAGCTGTTTTACAGCTCCGAAGCTTCCCCCTTAACCGAGATAGTTAACAACAACCACCATTACTTCCTTCCGCTCGAACTACTGCAATATGAGAAACTCTATCATCAAAGCTTCATCTTCTCACCATTTGACTTCAGCTCCTTCCCAGGCAACCACAAATTTATGTCGGTCATCTTACTTCTCTGTCACCTACGACAGAAATCCAACTTGTTCGCTGACCAAATCCAACACAGCTTCACTTCCTTCTTGTTCGGTATCCCAGCTGAGCATCACGTCCTAACTGGATGGATGGCAACAGCCCCGTATAAAGCTAGCCAACAAAAGAACCACCAATCACAGATGATTCCATTATTTTCAAACACAAGCCACACCACTGATTTCCATTTTCTGTCCTTCTAATCACCTTCCTTCACCATCACTGATACAAGTATACAACCAATCTTCACTTTTGCTTCCCTGGTCTCCAAACTCTCTTCACCTTATTGATTCGGTGAATCAACTTCTCAACTCAGAACTCCACTTAACCCATTACTGTTGTGGTAGTAATAGAACTTGTCGTATACCCATTCGTAATCAATAATTCAGACATCATCATGAAGATTAGAAGCACAATTGACAACCCATCCTTCGTATATACAAATGCCATTTAATCGAGACCATTCATTCGACCAAACCCCATTCAATCCACATCCAAAAAAATCCCCAAATCTGTTGATATTGTTGATGCTTGTAGAAGATGTGAATTCAAAGAGGCCAGAGAAAGAAATTTCCGCAGCCACAAACATCATCTCCTCATTATTGAAATTTCCGCAGCCAGAGAAAGAAGAAATTCACGAAAGAAGTTGAAACCCTAGTTGGAAACAGCTGCTGGAAAAAATAACTATTAGGTTATGATTAAGGAGCAAGATGAAGAGGAAGAAGAAGAAAGGAAGAGACTTTATTAAGAAGAAAATCAGATCTTTTCTTTTGTTTTCGCCTCTATCTCTTGAAACTGATAATTTTGGAAAATATGGGTTTGCGAATAATTTTCACCCATTATTGGGGGGGCACCTGAAGATTTCCGACCGTGAGTTTCACTTTGGAAAAGATCCAAAGAATGTGTCTCCCTGTAGTTTTCACTAAAACTAAACTTAATCCGGCTTGTTAACTCTAGAGTCTAGACCAATCTGCGTTCGGGATTGATGGAGTTACAACAATCGATTAGGTTAGGTTATGTACAAGTTTGACAGGTCAAAGATACGATACGAATACATACATTCCGCTGCAGCTGCCTCTGCAGCCGACAAGGATGCCCTCAGCGAGAGACAGTATGCAGGTTTGATCATTAACTGAAAGGCTTACAGCTCTAGGTACGCAGAGAAACAAATAAATTAATAAAAGTAAAAGAGAAGAAGAAAGAATTCCTTTCTTTCTTTTTCCATTTTTGTGCCATCATATATAGTTCAGTGCAGCATATAGAGAGCGAGACAGTTGCTCTTAGGAATTTATATTAATTAAGATGTACGACCAGAATCATTCAAAGAAAAAATAAAGCAAGAAAGTTATTTTTGTATCTGAGCTTCTGGACATTATTTAACTCAGTACCCGTATATAGTACGTACGTACATGTGGACCTAATTCTCTTCTTAATTTCCTATATTAATCTAACTTTATGAATTTATTGCTCTTCTCAAACTTGAACCCTATATTTTAGGTCTATGTTAATGAAAGCATACCATAAGAGGGCCAAGGCTTAATTGTTACATAACCGCCATGCTCTTTACGGTAAATCTCTCCACAGGATTTGGTGGTTGTCAGAACGCTGCTAGTACTTCCATGTGTGCCCATAATCTTACCGGCTGTAAAAAATCTCTAGTAGTGGGGTTCCTACCTTACTGGTATATATAATTTTTACTAGATTGATGATGTTAGTAAAATATTTATGTGAACACAAAGATCATTGTCATCTGAGTATTCACAAATAATGCGCGTAAATTCATGACAATACGGTAAATAAGCTGTGCCTGAGAGGAATGGATTGGTTATGTCGAATCCTTGACTCAGAGTTCTAATACTCTTCCTCGTCTCATCAACTACAATCATTTATCTTAACTCATAAATAGTGGATGAAGTATAAAATGTACGACCATGATATACCATAAGTATCGAATTGAACATATAAAGTACAAATGCATGAATATAGATGAAACGATTAACTTATATGATTCATCACTCAGATCTCTGTCTGCGGGTTTGGGTTTTTTATTATACGTATGAAGGTTACAGAAATAGTCGAATGACTTTGAGATCAACATAAGCCTGCGTAGCAGGAAGAACTTCACTTACACTCTCTATCTCTGTCTCTCTCCTATTCTCCTCTTAATGTTTTTCGGCCCCCCCTCTTCACTTGGGAGAGAGGGGTATTTATAGGGAGGTTACGTGGGGTCAACTTCTGAAGCCCGTTATAACCTTATCCTCTTGTGTTTTGTGCCACTCACGCAGAAGTCTTCGTGTTCTCGGCTGCATCTGCGTGTTCTGTCTGGATACGCAGTAGTATCTGCGCTTCCTATACAGGCTGACTGACACATATGCTGTTTGAGGGTATTTAATGCGGGTAGTTGAGATGTCTGTCCGCGGTAGACAACTGTCCTCTGCCCCTGTCTTGTCTGCGTCAATCTGACTATCCCCAGCCGTAGATCTTAGATCTTTCTAGGGATAGGATAAAGTGACTTTTGGATGTCCACGCGTGATATCATATCTTGATGCCCTTAGCCGCATGTCCTCCACGTGTGTCTTTGTGGGCACGTGGCGGAAGATGAAATGTGTACCTACAATTTGCCCTTTTTCCTCCTACTGGGCGGTTAGTCGAAGTGGGAAGAAAAAACGTGTTACTCTCTTCATCTTCTCTTTATTATTTTTCTATATTTTAGGGCACGTTCCCCACTATTTGTAATAACTTCTTCTTGGGTAGTGTAAAAACGTATTACTCTCTTCATCTTCTCTTTATTATTTTCCTACATTTTAGGGCAAATTCCCCACTATTTGCAATAACTTCTTCTTGGGTAGTGGGGCGGTTTTTATTTCTCTTTGCATATATATATATATATATGCATATATATATATATATATATATATATATGAGAAGGAATGTGAAAATTCTCTAATCATAAATTTCATTCCTTCTCTTTCTTCAGAATTTTCATTATTTGTTCTCTGCTTTTGTATCCTTGTTATTAACTGCTGCTGCTGCTACTGTTGCTCCTCAAAGTTTTCTGCTGCTGCTGCTGCTACTGTTGTTCGTCGAGGTTTTCTGTTGCTGCTGCTACCGTTGTTCGTCGAGGTTTTCTGCTGCTGCTACTGTTGTTCATCGAGGTTTTCTGCTTAATTTTTTGTTTATAGGTAGGTGATTTTACCGTGTCTTCATTATCTTTTGATGAACTGTTGATGTGTGTTTGTGATGAAGAACATATATATAAGTGTGTGTATGATTGCCCTTGTTCGTTATTACAAACAGTAATGATATCTTTCTTCGTATATGCTTGCCCCTATTTGTTATTTCCTCTTTTATTTAGGGTTTGTTCTTATTTTCCATCTGGTTCATGATTATGAAGAACTGGATGAAATTGGGTTTTTTAATTTCTGTTTTGTCTTCGCGGAAATCTGAAACTTGTTTGTGTACTACGCAGACATGGCTGACCGTCCGCGGGTGTCTTATCAAACTCCACCGCCTAGTCCGCGTAGATCTCCTCCGCGTAGGGATCCTGATGTTTCTCCGCATGGTGGAGGTTCGTCTAAATCTTCCCAAGGTGATGCCCGCGTTCATAGGGTTTCGTCTTCTTCTGGTCAGAGGCACTTAACTTCTAAGAGGGGTGAGTCACAGAGAGGGAATACGCAGAAGGGGGACCGGCCAAAAGAGGCTCCTGGCTCCCGGTATGTTGTTTCTCGTCCCTTAGTTAATCCGCATGATGATCCCAAGAGAACGCGGGATGTCCTACCTCTTCGGTCAGTGGCGCCTCCTTCCGCGTCTCATCAACATCCTCTACCTCCCCCTCCAGTGTCTCAACCCAAGGGGAGGTCTTCGGAAGAAGTGGTTTCGAAGAGTGATGTATCTAAGGTTCATACTAAGAGGAAATCTTCTGATAGAAACCCTTCGAAGGGTTCTGCGCCTGATCCCGTGGAGGAGGAAGATATTTCTCAGGAAATACGTAGCGTCGTTGTTGGGGAGAAGAAAGTGACCTTCAAACATATTGATCTGGAGGTTTTCAAGGAAAAGCATGGTCTTCAGCTATTTGATGTTCGTTTTTACGCTGCTGCTGATGATATTACTTATGAGATGATATCGACATATAAGTTTGATGAATTTCATCTGCTGACCACGATGGGGGCCTTTGAAGCGGGTCTTATGTTGCCTTTGTACAAGTCTGGGGATTCTTTTTATTATGATGTGCTGGCTGGTCGAGAGGGTTCTTCGAAGAACACACACTGTCGCTCTATTTCCCAACTTCATGGGAATTATCTTCGTGCACTGAGGGAGTGTTATCTTCAAAGCAAAGGAGA
>NC_039364.1:71129813-71200420 GCF_003573695.1 Papaver somniferum | reverse complement strand
TCCGCGCCAAGGCATGCCAACCATACCAGCCGCACCACCATGCAAATGGCAAACCATGCCAGCCACGTCTCCGCGCCAAGGCATGCCAACCATGCCAGCCGCACCACCGTGCCAATGGAAAACCATGCCAACCACGTCTCCGCATGAAGGCATGCCAACCATGCCAGCCGCACCATTGTGCCAATGGCAAACCATACCAGCCACGTTCCCATGCCGACCTTCTCTTCACGGCTGCCAAAACGAAGGCGTACGACAATCAACGGCCACCCTTCCATCTTAGATGCAAATCTTAGCCATCCAAGTTCACCAACCAACGCATGGTAACCTTTGGCCCAACGCCAAAACCCAAGTTTGGCCGCGCCTAAACAGCGCCAAGGCATGTCGACCATGCCACACGTGCCAATGGCATGCCGCGCCAGCCACCTTGCCGCGCCTAAGCCATGTCATGCCGGCCTTCTCTTCACGGCTGCTAAAACGAAGGAATACGACAATCAATGACCATCCTTCCATCTAAGATACAACTCTTAGCCTCCCAAGGTCACCAACCAACGCATGGTAACCTTTGGCCCAACGCCAAAACCCTAGTTTGGCCACGCCTAAACCGCGCCAAGGCATGCCGACCATGCCACATGTGCCAATGGCATGCCGCGCCAGCCACCTTGCCGCGCCTAAGCCATGCCATGCCAGCCTTCTCTTCACGGCTGCTAATACGAAGGCGTACGACAATCAACGACCATCCTTCCATCTAAGATGCAAATCTTAGCCTTCCAAGGTCGCCGACCAACGCACAGTAACCTTTGGCCCAACGCCGAAACCCTAGTTTGGTCGCGCCTAAATCACGCCAAGGCATGCCGACTATGCCACATGTGCCAATGGCATGCCGCGCCAGCCACCTTGCCGCGCTTAAGCCATGCCATGCCGTCCTTCTCTTCACGGCTGCTAAAACGAAGGCGTACGACAATCAACGACCATCCTTCCATCTAAGATGCAAATCTTAGCCGTCCAAGGTCGCCAACCAACGCATGGTAACCTTTGGCCCAACGCCAAAACCCTAGTTTTTTCCACGCCCAAACCGCGCCAATGCATGCCGACCATGCCACATGTGCCAATGGCATGCCATGCCAGCCACCTTGTCGCGCCATACCATGTCGGCCTTCCCTTTGCGGCTACCAAAACAAATTCCTATGACGATCAACGGCCATCCTTCCATCTAAGATGCAAATCTTAGCCGTCCAAGGTCGCCAACCAACGCTTGGTAACTTTTGGCCCAACGCCAAAACCCTAGTTTTGGCCACGCCCAAACCGCGCCAAGGCATGCCGACCATGCCACATGTGCCAATGGCATGCCATGCTAGCCACCTTGACGCACCCAAGCCATACCATGCCGACCTTCCCTTTACGGCTGCCAAAACGAAGGTCTGCAACAATCAACAACCACTTTTCCATCTAAGATACAGATCTTAGCCGTCCAAGGTTACCAGCTAACGCATGGCAACCTTTGGCCTGATGCCAAGCCCTAGTCGCGCCTAAACAAAGCCAAAACCCTAACTTTGGCCGCGCCTAAACTAGGCCATATTAAAGACATACCGGCCATGCTTTCATGCCACTGGCTACCAAACGAAGAGTTGCAGTAATCAACGGCTACCCTTCCTCCCAAGATGCAAAATCTCGACCGTCGAAGGTCACCACCGAGCCGGCAAGTCTCCTAAGCTCAACTTTCCAAACAACAACAACATGATATATGTTTTCCATGAAAACACTCGAGACATCAACACATGTCACAAACTGGGGGATGCTCATTGGGTATTGGTTTGGCGGTTTACAGCGTGCGGCGTACACTACGCCCGTTATAAGACAGTGTCATAAGGATGAGGCGGTTAGTAAATACAGGGAGTAATGGTGAAACACTTTCTTTTATGGAACATCAATTCCAGGCGTTACCGATTACCACCTCCTCCCATTTACTCATCCGTTTTCCATTTCTTAATGAGACCAGAGTACGTTTCACTTCGACTTGTATAAATAGGCCTTACCTATTTCCACCGAACAAGAAGTTCAGGTCAGGAGCATATTACACTCAGAAAATATTTGCTAGCTTTCCATCTGTTAGCTTCCCACTTTCTGATACAAGTCGTAAAACAACTACTCTTATAGAATCAACTATTCTGGTCTCAACACTCTCTTCGCTTCTCTCCCCAAAACCAACCCTTCTCCTTCACTTTGTGACCGAAGCAAGTCTGGAACGACCATTTATTGGTTTAGGCCGGATTTGTACAGATTGATCTCTTGAATCTAAAGTACTCCCTTGGAGTATATTGTTTAGGGTTTAAACTCGTTTCTCACCCACACACCCGAAATTACCAAAATCAGCAGAAATCGTTTTCACCCTCAAACAATTGGCGACCACAGTGGGAGATTGATATTTCGGTTACAATGTCAATTTTCAATCATCGATCTCATACTTCGACCCAGACATCAGGACGGTAGCGGCAAACGATCCGCTCAGGGATCGACGACTCAGCTACCAGACGGCCCGATACGATCCGCTCAGGGATCGACGACTCAATTACCAGACGACCCGATTACCAGTCATGACACCGCAAGGGACGACTGGGGACTTCCCAGATGTTAAAAGCAAACGATCCGCCCAGGTATCGACGAATCGATTATCAAGTGACTCAGGGACGACTGGGGACTTTCCACAATCGCGGTGCTTCCCACAAAACTCGGACTTGCACTTGACTCATTTTTCGTTAGCAGATCCACAAAACCGAGTAAGTCTTGCCTAGACAAAATACATGGTTTACTATTTCAAGTTTTCACGGGAATGATAAAACCGATAGCCATGTTATGTTTCATCCCATGTCATCTACCGACACGCAACGTTCACGGTTCCATATCTTCCCTGGGATGTTTGTGTCAGTTACAATCATAACCAAAAATGGCATCATCCTAAAACAGTTCATCCCGAATAATAATCCGAAACCCTCATAGGTAACACTTGTCTATCAACCCAAAAATCCAGAAAATCAAACCATGAACCAGGCGCTTTGTTTGACTTACAAAAAAAAAAAAGGAAAACCCTAACGCCCGGTTCTTCGTGGAATCAGTCACCTACCCGTACGTACCCACTTTGCATAATAATGATTACCCGTCACTATTCATGAGGTAGCCGACGTTACTACGGTGATATTCGAAGAGAAATTGTTTATGATGAATTATTTCTACAAGTTTATGGAAGGCATACCTATGGCTAGGGTTTACACCAACACAAGAAAAACAAGAAAACAAATTGAAAGAGAAACGCTGGAGTACATACCTGGAATATGCTTTCCCACTTTATTGCTATCGCGCCACGCCAAGCCAGCGCCATGCCAAGTTAGCGCCTTGCCAAGCCAGCGTCCACGCCAAGCCAGCGCCCATTCCAAGCCGATCTAGCGCTAACAGCTTGCATCTTTCCAGCGCTGACGGCTTGCATCCATCTAGCACTAACATCTCGCATCTTTCCAGCGCCAACAGCTTGCATCCCTTCCAGTGCTGACGGCTTGCATCCATCTAGCGCTAACAACTTGCATCTTTCCAGCGTCAGCAGCTTGCATCCCTTCCAGCGCTGATGGCTTGCATCCATCCAGCGCTAACAACTTTCATCTTTCCAGCGCCAGCAGCTTGCATCTCTTCCAGCGCTGACAGCTTGCATCCTTCCAGCGCTAACAACTTGCATATTCCCAGCGCCAGCAGCTTGCATCCTTCCAGCGTTGCTCTTGAACGCTCAGTAGAAGGGAATCAGCAATCCAATTTCATCACACGTAGAGATCAGGAACGACTTATCCAAAATCGAGGCAAGGAGATCAGCCACCCCCCTGAGTTCACAAAGACTCTCTTCCCGTCAGGAGATTCAGGGGACTTCGCCCAAAAAATTGTGCAGTCTATGGTGGAACATTTATGAGAGATTTTATATTTTACCAAGGCGCAACGTCAAGACATATTTGCAGCCCTCAACCGCGCTGTGTCAGGAAAACAGCTATTTCTAGCCAAGAAGTCGTTCCCAAACCCCTACCTCTCTTGGAAAGCACGATAGATGGAACTGGTGACTCCTAACCACTGTTCGCTTGAAGGGTGTCCAGTTTGACATCACACTGATTGGCGCAGCCTCTCCTCTTCAACGTCCTCCAGCAGCGGCTCCGCTTCAACGTTCACTTCAGCAGCCGCTCCGCTTCAGCATTCTCTCCATAAGCTGCTCCAAGATCAAAGTCGAAGCTTCAGCGTTTGGCTTCTTAAGTTTCAACATCCTCTCCAAGAGTCGAATCCGCCTCAACGCCGCTTCCTCCTGCCAAGGATCGTACCGGGGCCGCCACTCCTTCCTGCAAAGGGTCGTACCACCATGTTCCCCATGTCAAGGATCATGATCGCAGCCAGCCAATCTTCGTAGTCATGACCGCCTTTTGATCCATCACGCCAAAACTCATGATCATTGACAGTTTGCTCGCTTTTGCATCCAGCCAATCCTTTTACTTCCATGGATGCCCATACAATTCCAGCCAACCTACTTTGTTACCACGACAATGTAGTCTCTTCTGATTACATCTGCTACCAAGAACTATTACCACTCATTTGTTGATACCAGCCAGAGCTTCACCACAGCAGCAATCGCTACAAAGATGAAAACATGTAAACCATACTTGGGAAATGAGGATATACATGGAATCCCTTCACCGTCAAAGCTCAGAAGACACAGTCAACCAAAAGGCCATAGCCATAACGAGGTCATCTACTCTTCAAGGGTGCAGCGCAAGAATATCATCACCTTTTTGTCTAGAAGACGCCTTCAACACTTTACGAGTCCGCGGAGGACCCCAAGCCTGCTTAGAGGAAAACAACTTCAGAAACTAAAGAAAAATGCGACTGGGGAGTGCTCATCGCACTCGACGACCATCAAAAACTCATGAGATAACTCCAGAAACGCGGCTGAAACATTTTCTTGAAGAAATAGAGGAAGCCACGATAAACAACATAAGTCTCTCATTTCTACCTCTTCGCTATCCAGAATATTTCGTCCATGTGATATTCTGAGCATCCCAGCGTCGCATCCAAAAGAATACAATAATCTTGTATCAAACCCCGTGGACGTGGAGTCAAGACGATGCAATGAAAGTAAGATACACAGGGGGACTACCAGCATAGGACGCTTTCACTCCCCTCAACCAGGTTATTTCTGATTTCAACATCATCACTATCGAAGTTTTACGAGCCACAGGAATTTCTCAACACAAAGCGGTACATGTGCATCGAAGACTCCAAAAGTGTACCACAGAGATACATTCACATGTTGGTCGTGTCATCGGATCTAACAGAAATGTAACTGGGATTGATCACAGCATCTCATTCCATACGATAGTCCAAGATTCAGAAGATGGTTCGAAGGATGTCTCTTGGAACAAAGTCCTTGAAGACTTGATAGCAGCACGTCGGTAACGAAACGTCTCCCAACTCATCTATTTCATCCAGTGGCTCCGGAAGATTTCGACCATACAAGCATCCACAACATATTATCATCGCGATCAGAAGGTCCTGGCACTGAAAAACCTAAAATCAAAGATGGACCGACAACGTAACCACATCCATCCGTCCCAAGAATGCAATGGAGTTTGGTAAATTTTGGAATCCACTAGAGAGACACTGCAGATGAAAGAACGGATCCGGACAAGCGATAGAAAAAGAAGAAGGTCAATACCTCTTTTCATACGGACGGAGCTTCTAGAGTTTGCACAGAATAAAGTTTCCTTCTTGCTCCATGAACGGGAATAGATGACTCGGCGCGACTATGTTACCCCGGGCCCGCAACATCCCTCCTGAATTCTTCATGAGTTTAACTGTCGGGCCGTTTTCACCTCCTAAACGAGCTCAAAACCTAAATATCCCTGCAGGGAGATAGGAAATTCTTTTCCGGTCAGATGGAGGGGCGGACCGTCAAAATCCGAGTTCGTACGAGAATTTTACAACGATTCTAGTAAGGGGCACTAATTAGGATTTCGGCATGCCAAACCCTAATTTAGACAAAGTTTCCAGGCGCCATCACTACCATTTGATAATCGAAGTTCCAGCATCATCACCATCGTTTGGTAGCCGAAGTTCCGAAACCAGTTTACGCCATTCTGCGGACTGAAGACAGTTTTCACCATTCCGCGGACCGAAGCCAGTTTCCTCCCATTCCAAGCCGACCAACGCCTGCGGCTCCCATTCCAAGCCGACCGACGCCTGCGGCTCCCATTCCAAGCCGACCAACGCGTGCGGCTCCCATTTCAAGCCGACCGACGCCCACGGCTCCCATTCCAAGCCGACCAACGCATGCGGCTCCCATTCCAAGCCGACCGACGCCTGCGACTCCCATTCCAAGCCGAACGACGCAAGCCGACCAACGCAAGCCGACCGACGCCTGCGACTCCCATTCCAAGCCGACCGACGCCTGCGTCTCCCATTCCAAGCTGACCAACGCATGTGTCTCCCATTCCAAGCCGACAATCTACATCCTACCACTTCACGGTCTAGCCAGCAACACCACAAGTATAATCTATGCAAGGCCTCCAACACGAGAATCACGAACTCTCCTTACCTCTCGAAAAAGGTTAGCCGGGTCTTCTTGACCATCTTTTCACGACTTATCATTTCGATTTTGTCCTCGCCTATCACCATCTTATGCTTACCTCGCAACAATGCTCCTGTTCCGAGATAAGCAGGGGACTTAATGTTTATGGTGGTTTTTAGCTTAGGGTTAAAATCGTAAAACCATACATCTGACATGACATCACTATGACCACTACCGCATTTATTGAATCAATCAGCATGCCTACGTAAGAATTACCAAGGTACCTTTTTTTATACATGTGTCATGTTCCACGGCAGAACCCTTAGTATTGACCGACATCATCTTCGTACATACCAAACCCCAATTCTCACGCCACCATGCCAGCCACGTCTTCGTGCCAAGGAATGCCAACCATGCCAGCCGCACCACCGTGCCAATGTCAAACAATGCTAGCCACGTCTACGCGCCAAGGCATGCCAACCATGCCAGCCGCACCACCGTTCCAATGGCAAACCATGCCAGCCACGTCTCCGCGCCAAGGCATGCCAACCATGCCAGCCGTACCACCGTGCCAATGTCAAACCATGCCAGCCACGTCTCCGCGCCAAGGCATGCCAACCATGCCAGCCGCACCACCGTGCCAATGGAAAACCATGCCAGCCACGTCTCCGCGCCAAGGCATGCCAACCATGCCAGCCGCACCACCGTGCCAATGGAAAACCATGCCAGCCACGTCTCCGCGCCAAGGCATGCCAACCATGCCAGCTGCACCACCGTGCCAGTGGAAAACCATGCCAACCACGTCTTCGCGCCAGGGCATGCCAACCATGCCAGCTGCACCACCGTGCAAATGGCAAACCATACCATCCACGTTACCATGCCGGCATTCTCTTCACGGCTGCTAAAACGAAGACGTGCGACAATCAACGGCCACTCTTCCATCTTAGATGCAAATCTTAGACGTCCAAGGTAACCAACCAACGCATGGTAACCTTTGGCCCAACGCCAAAACCCTAGTTTGGTCGCGCCTAAACCGCTCCAAGGCATGCCGACCATGCCACATGTGCCAATGGCATGCCGCGCCAGCCACCTTGTCGCGCCTAAGCCATGCCATGCCGGCCTTCACTTCACGGCTGCTAAAACGATAATCAACGACCATCCTTCCATCTAAGATGCAAATCTTAGCCGCCCAAGGTCACCAACCAACGTATGGTAACCTTTGGCCCAACGCCAAAACCCTAGTTTGGTCGCGCCTAAATCACGCCAAGGCATGTCGACTATGCCACATGTGCCAATGGCATGCCGCGCCATCCACCTTGCCGCGCTTAAGCCATGCCATGCCGGCCTTCTCTTCACGGCTGCTAAAACGAAGGCATACGAAAATCAACGACCATCCTTCCATCTAAGATGCAAATCTTAGCCGTCCAAGGTCGCCAACCAACGCATGGTAACCTTTGGCCCAACGCCAAAACCCTAGTTTTGGCCACGCCCAAACTGCGCCAAGGCATGCCGACCATGCCACATGTGCCAATGGCATGCCATGCCAGCCACCTTGTCGCGCCATACCATGCCGGCCTTCCCTTTGCGGCTACCAAAACAAAGGCTTGCGACGATCAACGACCATCCTTCCATCTAAGATGCAAATCTTAGCCGTCCAAGGTCGCCAACCAACGCATGGTAACCTTTGGTCCAACGCCAAAACCCTAGTTTTGGCCACGCCCAAACCGCGCCAAGGCATGTCGACCATGACACATGTGCCAATGGCATGCCATGCTAGCCACCTTGCCGCACCCAAGCCATACCATGTCGGTCTTCCCTTTACGGTTGCCAAAACGAAGGCCTGCAAAAATCAACGACCACTTTTCCATCTAAGATGCAGATCTTAGTCGTCCAAGGTTACCAGCTAACGCATGGAAACCTTTGGCCTGATGCCAAGCCCTAGTCGCGCCCAAACAAAGCCAAAACCCAAACTTTGGTCGCGCCTAAACTAGGCCATATTAAAGCCATACCGGACATGCTTTCATGCTAATGGCTACCAAACGAAGGGTGGCAGTAATCAACGGCTACGCTTCCTCTCAAGATGCAAAATCTCGACCTTCGAAGGTCACCACCGAGCCGGCAAGTCTTCCAAGCTCAACTTGCCAAACAACAACAACATGCTACATGTTTTCCACGAAAACACTCGAGACATCAACACATATCACAAACTGGGGGATGCTCATTGGGTATTGGTTTGGCGGTTTACACCGTGCGGCGTACACTACGCCCGTTATAAGACAGTGTCATAAGGATGAGGCGGTTAGTAAATACAGGGAGTAATGATGAAACGCTTTCTTTTATGGAACATCAATTCCAGGCGTTACCGGTTACCACATCCTCCCAATTACTCACCCGTTTTCCATTTCTTAATGAGACCAGAGTCGTTTCACTTCGACTTGTATAAATAGGCCTTGCCTATTTCCACCAAACAAGAAGTTCAGGTCAGGAACATACAACACTCAGAAAATATTTGCTAGCTTTCCATCTGTTAGCTTCCCACTTTATGATACAAGTCGTAAAACAACTACTCTTCCAGAATCAACTATTCTGGTCTCAACACTCTCTTCGCTTCCCTCCCCAAAACCAACCCTTCTCCTTCACTTTGTGACCGAAGCAAGTCTGGAACGACCATTTATTGGTCTAGGCCGGATTTGTACAGATTGATCTCTCGAATCTAAAGTACTCCCTTGAAGTACATTGTTTAGGGTTTAAACTCGTTTCTCACCCACACACCCGAAATTACCAAAATCAGCAGAAATCGTTTTCACCTTCAAACAGTAGCCTGACATGCATCTTAAATAACTTTCCAAGCAAGCAATAAGCCTTTCTGTCTGGCCATCAGTCTGGGGATGGTAGGAAGTTCTCATATTCAATCTTGTGCCCAATGATCTGAAGAGCTCTTGCCAGAAAGCACTGGTGAAGACTTTGTCTCTGTCAGAGACAATGGAAGCTGGCAAGCCATGAAGCTTGAAAATGTGGTGTAAGAATTCTTGAGATACAGTAAGAGAAGTGTATGGGTGTGATAATGCAATGAAATGTGCATACTTTGTGAGTCTTTCAATAATGACCATGATAACATCTTTTTTATTGAATTTGGGAATGCCTTCAATGAAGTCCATAGAAATATGTTGCCAAGGCTGAGAAGGAATTGGTAATGGTTGCAGAAGGCCAGCAGAGTGAACATGTTCCACCTTATTTCTTTGGCAAGTGTCACAGTGGCTGATAAATAGGGTAATGTCTTTCTTGAGGCCTTTCCAGTAGAAGTATCTCTTATCCCTTTGATAGCTTCCTTGAATACCTGAGTGGCCACTTACAACAGAAGAATGGATGGACTCTAACAATTTCTTTCTCATCTGGTTGGATTCTCCCACATAAATTCTCCATTTATATCTTAGAATGCCTTCTGAATAAGTGTAATGGGGAATGGAAGCAGGACTGAGGAGAAGTTGAGGTATCATAGCAACAACCACTGAGTCTTGTTCATAACTGGTTATAACATCTTGGGACCATACTGGTGTGGAAAGAGAAACAGAGTTGCAAGTAACTGAGGTAGTATCAGAGTGAAGTCTTGAGAGTGCATCAGCTGCTTTGTTTGCAGAAGCTTTCTTGTAAAGAATGGAGTAATCAAAACCCAACAATTTCATCAACCATCTGTGTTGTAGGACAGTTGTGATCTTCTCTTCCATGAAGAACTTGATGCTTTGGTGATCAGTATGAATGAAGAATTTATGGCCTAGAAGGTAATGCCTCCATTTGGTGACAACCATAACCACAGCTAGGAGATCCTTTTCATATGTAGATAATCCCAATTTTTTGGGGCCAAGAGGCTTGCTGAAAAAAGCTATGGCCCTGCCATCTAGCATTAAAACAGCTCCAACACCATGGGTGCAAGCATCAAATTCCACAATAAATGGCTTACAGAAATTAGGCAAAGCCAATACAAGAGTGGTGCACATAGCATCTTTAAGAGTATTGAAGGCTTCAAGTGCCATGGGAGACCAATGGAAGGCATTCTTTTTCAACAATTCTGTGAGGGGCTTGCATAAGGTTCCATATCCTCTGACAAATTTCCTATAATATCCTGTGAGGCCCAAAAATCTTCTCAGTTGCTTCAAATTTGTGGGAACTGGCCAAGCTAGCATGCATTGAATATTCCCAGGGTCAGCTGCTACTCCTTGTGCATTAATGATATGACCTAAGTACTGTAATGATGGCTGAGCAAAGGTACATTTGGAAAATTTAGAAAAAAGTTGGTGCTGTCTGATGAGTTTAAGGACTATGGATAGGTGTTGAATATGGTCCTTGAGATTAGCACTATATACTAATATGTCATCAAAGAAGACAAGGACAAACTTTCTGAGATAAGGACCAAAGACAGAATTTATCAATGCTTGAAAAGTGGCTGGTGCATTAGTTAAGCCAAAAGGCATGACTTTGAACTCAAAATGATCATGATGTGTTCTAAATGCAGTTTTATGAATGTCAAGAACATGTACTTTGATTTGATAATAACCAGACCTAAGATCTAGTTTAGTAAAAATAACAGCTCCATGTAATTCATCTAATAACTCATCAATTATTGGTATAGGAAACTTATCTTTAATTGTGATGTCATCGAGTTTCCTGTAGTCCACACATAACCTCCAAGTACCATCCTTCTTCTTAACTAGCAGTATAGGAGAAGCAAAAGGACTTTGACTCTCTTGAATGATCTCAGCTTGAAGCATTTCTTTCACCAACTGTTCCACTACTGACTTATGAATGTAGGGGCATTTGTAAGGCCTCAGTGTAACTGGTTGGGCATTTGGTTTAAGCTGAATTTTATGATATAAGCTTCTCTGAGGTGGTAATTGAGAAGGTTCAGAAAATACATCTTTGTGTTCATCAATGAGATGTAGTATTTCAGTGGGTATTGGTTCTTGGATTGGAGTTGTGGATATATGAAAGAACTGGCCAACAATGGCTGGGGTGTTCTTTTTGAGAAATATCTTCATAGCAGAACCACTCATCATCATGAGTGAGGGTTTTGAAGTAGCTCCTTGCAGTGTATTTTGCTGGCCAAGATGAAGAAAGGATATAGAAAGCTTTGCTAGGTTGAAAGTGACATCCCCCAAAGTACTGAGCCAATCTGCTCCTAACACAATATCACATCCACCTAGTGGAAGCAATCTTAAGTCTCCAGTAAATTCATGACCTTGCATTTGCCAATGTAGATCAGGGCATAATACAGTACTTGTAGTTCTGACACCATTTTCTACTGTTACAAGCATATGGACGGTGGGCTGGACTTCACAAGATAATTGACTTACAAGGGCTAAGTCAATGAAGCTATGAGTGCTGCATGTGTCTACTAAAATGGTAACAACATGTTTCTTAATAAATCCTGTAATGCGAATAGTATCCACACTCATTGTACCTGTTAAGGCATAGAGGGAAATATACATATCTGACTCTATCAAGGAATCAGTAACATCTGAAGAAGGTACTGGTTGTGAAGAGTCTTCAACATCCTCAGTGATGACCATGAAAAGGTGTTGTGGCTTGCATTTATGACCAGGTGTATATTTGTCATCACAGTTATAACAGATCCCTTGAGCTCTTCTTTTATCTTGTTGATTCCTTGAAAGTCTTCGTATTGGTGGTGGAACATACACTGATCTGGTGGGTTGGGTGGAATTGGGTAGAGGGATTGGTAACACAGAAGTGGTAGGGGTTGGTGATGAAGTTGTGTTTTTCTGTGGAGTGGGTGGAAATTTGTTAATGTAAGTGGTTTTGGTGGGGTATTTGAAGAAAGGGGGTTTTTGTTGTTGTGGTTGAGGTAGGTTCACTGCACTCTCTTGTAAGCGTGCAAGATAAAATGCCTGGGAAAGTGTGGTTGGCTTATGCATTTCAACAGACATACGGATTTTCTCCTTTAATCCACTTAAAAAACTCATTACAAAGTAGATTTCATTCATATCGGGTTGATGAAGAAGCATCAAAGCTTTAATGGGTTCAAATTTCTCAAAGTAATCTTCCACAGATTCAGTTTGGCATAACTTATTGAAACAACCGACAAAATTTTCACTAGATAAGTCTTCAAAACGTTCACAAATAGCAAAATAAAACTCATACCAAGAGAGTGTGGGTTTAACAGTTTGAAAATCTTGAAACCAAGAATCGTCTTTGCCCTCCAAGGGAATAGCTGCAAATTCAAGATGTTGTGGTGCCGGAACATCTTTGAGATGAAAGAAACGATCACACTTTCGGATCCAAGATATAGGGTTGTCACCACCAAACTTAGGAAAATCGATTTTGGGGGTTTTTAAGAAGTTATTATGACTTGTAGCCTCATGGTTGTTATTTTCTGAGTGACCAGATCGGCTGAAAATTGGTGGTGATTCAGGTGAAGATGGGATGGGTAATGCTTTGGTTAGGTGGGTGAAAAAACTTTGAAACTGTACTTGGGATTCTTTGGATAAAGTTATCAAAGCATTTAATGATTCCTGTTGTGCGGCTGTTGTTGCCTGACGAGCTTCAGCCTCTTTATGATGTAGATCTTTGAGCTGTTGCAGCATGGGAGAGATCTCTATTATTCTAGCATCCACATCTTTCAAAGAACCAGTCATGGTTGAGATACAGAATCGACTGGGTGATACCGACTATCAAGAATCGTACTTGATCTTGACAAGACTAAGATGATTACTCAGAAGAATATGAAGTACACAGCTCGATAATAAGTCACTTCTACACTCAACAGAGTGCAGCCTCAATTCTATTTTTCTCATTCACTGCCTCTCTTTCCAATCGTTACAGAATTTAACTAAAACCCTAAGTCTAAGACCTAGCAACCAACAGTCCTACACGTGGTTACATCTCCCACGTCCAAAAGCAGTTAATTTAAATTTAAACTATCAATTATTACTGTTGTACGGATACATTCTTGCTACACCCGCAAGTTACTCAGGGCTGTCATGGATGGGATATGACATGGTGATATTGGGTTTCTGTTGCATTTAATGGGGAAATTGAAGCTAGAACAGTTACTGGTGATGAAATTAGGAGATGGGTTTTGAAGAAATGGTAGTTCTGATTTTTGAGATAAAAAGAAGAACATATGATGTAGCTGGAACTGGTGATTGCTTAAGTATTGGTTATATTCGTGGATGGAATAATGTGTTGTGACGAATTGAACAGAATATGAATGGGTTTGCTGGAAGATGTTGTTTCCGTTGTTTGAGATGAACGAGAATTGATGATGTTAATGGTGATGCTGCTAATAAGTTGAGGCTGATGAGGAAATAGGGGGTTGAGTTGTGTTGATGTGTTGACAGAGATCAAGAATTTTCTACAATGCGAGGTGTGGGTTTGATGGCTCGAGATTGAGCTTTTCTTGCAGAGAACTTAGACAACAGCCTTGCCGAGAAACCAGTTGAAATAGGCAATGGTGATTCCTCTCGTTTTAAATCCCTTATTTCTATGTGTTGAAATCACACAAATGCTACAAACACTAATTTCTTTGTTGATTCCTCTATTTCTTTCTCTAATTTATAACATATCTTGAAACTCAAGGATTTATAAGAAAATAATTTATTATTAGAGGGGCCATTAAAAAATTAATTAAGTCAAATGTTAAACACATCATCACTTGACGGAGTCAACGGGGGTTAATGTCGGTCTTTAGACCAAACGCAAAGGCTGGACAAATATTAGACCAAACCCAGGTTTTGGTCAAAAACTAAGTACCAAAAAATCAAATAACCCCAAATTTTTAACAGCGTCTCGTTCCTTGCCCGCCTCAGATATATTACCGCATCTTCCGTTTTCATAACTGAGATAAATTAAATTGAGCATTCATAAAAAAAAATAAAAAAAATATTAGCCCACCCAGACATAAATTCCTGGTTTCATCGTTGTCTGCATTTGTTGTTTCCTCGTAAACAAAATCTTTTTATGTATTTATTTTTACTTTCCATAATCATAATTATTATTTTAGTTATAATTAAAAGTAAATACATTGTACATTAATCCAAATACTTGGGTTGATTCCTTTAGTGAGGTTCATTTTGAGCTTATATTATATACCAAGTGTATACCTTGTTGTTGTCGTCTTCTTGACAATCTCTGTCTATATTAGATCACACAGGGTATCATACTTATAGGATGATATCGAAAAGATTATGTTGTACTTGGTACTATCATCATTTCATGTTTTACTAGTTCACAAACTTGAGCTTGTAAATATAAAAACTTGATTATTAATCTCGATTGACTCGCATACACGAGTTGATTTTCTCAGTTCGCGAACTGGTCGATTTTTAGATAGTCCTGGGTACTATGTAATTCAATAATACACAAACTAATTTATTCAGTTAGCGAACTGGTTGATATTGAATGTTTCTTGTACATCTTTTATTTTCAAGTACACAAATTATTTTGGGCAATTTGCGAACTTGTCAATCTAAAAGGCTCTTAAGTTACGAGGCGACTTTTTAGTTCACAAATTGTTTTGCCAGTTCACGAACTGATTTGGTATTGTAATAAATTAAGCTTGTCATTACAGAACTACTTAAACATGGCTCTCTGGAAAACCACTTGGTGCATTACGTATACTTATGGTTGCACACATATTCTTTGTGTTTTAAAGTAAACTTCTCACATGCTTACATGTATAATCTATCTGTACGTAGAAGTGTAACTTGCTTAGTATTTGTGGGTAAAAATGATTTACTGGTTAAAGTATAAAGTGGTGGAGTAGGCAGATGCTAGATGAAGCAAATCGCTAAAACCTTTAAACAGATGCACTGCACGGGAGTACTTTGAGTTCGAGAGACCAATCTGTAAGACTCTTTCCTAAACCAAGAAATGATCGTTCCAGATTCAATTCAGTCACAAGAGAGGAAAAGGGTCGATCTATAGGGAGGGAAGTTGAGAACTTGTTGAGATCAATGAATTGGAATGCAAATGTATTGAACTTATAACTATCACATACTTAAGCCTTTTATAGATCTAACACAGAGAAATCGCCTTCAAAGCATTTCAATAATACAAGGAGTATATGGAGTAGTTCGTGTATTATTGAAAGAGTATGAAAGTGAAAAATCGTGGTTGAACCAGTTCCGCTTTGTGAGAGAGACTTGGTTGATTATCATACCACTACTCCATATACTCCTTCAACAGCCAGCACGACTTACTCCACTTTGTCATCATGAATGTATTGCTACATCGCACGTGTTGTAGGCTTTTAGACCAAAACCCTAGTGAATCCTAGTTTTGAGTATCATTTTCTTACACTTAATTGATAATTTTTATGTGAACTACCTTGTATTAATTATAATTTTCTATTTTGCGTCTTCATTAGGTGGATCATATAAAGCTAATTGGAATTTGTTCAAATCATGGATTTATTCTCACTGTCTTGAAGAGGATAAAAAGACGAAGCTAACGGCGAAATAATGAGGTCATTCCGACATCGTATAAAGAAGTTATGAGCGGTTGAAGCAAGTCGAAGTTGCAAAATTTGTGAACGCACAGAATTATTAAAGGCTGACGCGCCTTCTACTCAAGGCAACCATTGAACATTAAGGAGACTGAACTATCAGTCTCCGAAGACTCGGGGCTGCCAATATTTGAAAACGGATTAGACCACTAGAGGTTACATCAAGGTACCACCATAACTTTCCTTGTTAAGAAGAGTTCACGACCAGGGAAGTTTTTCTTCCATGTTAGCCGTGAATTCACGACCATGTTCATGGATGTGTGAGCTAAGAAATTGAAGGAATGAGAAGGTATGAATAATGAAGTGGTTAATAGAGACAATGACGGTTTGGTTACGATGAATCTCTCTGTCATTGGCAATGTTATGCTTGGTAGATCGAGAAAGGTGCTACAAATTTTGATGGAGCTTGATGATCGTGATCTTCTCGTGGTTTATGGTGAAGATAAAAAGTTGTTTTGGACTTAGTACTACAGGGAATAATATTGATGTTGTTATTTCCATTACCTGCGATTGGTGAATATCTAAAGTGATGATGATATTGATTATTTGATCGAGTAATATGTTTAGTGATACGACGAATTCCTTAATAGCTTTCTATCTATGATATTCTTATTAATTTTTTTGTTTTAGCATAATTTAGTTATAATTATAACCAAAAAAATATGTTTCCATAGGTAACCAAAATGAATTGACAACCCATATCTCTCTGTAGATCGAGTGGTTTATGGTGAAGATAAAAAGTTGTTTTCGACTTAGTACTACAAGGAATAATATTGATGTTGCTATTTCCATTACCTGCGACTGGTGAGTATCTAGAGTGATGATGATATTGATTATTTGATCGATTAATATGTTTAGTGATACGGCGAATTCCTTAATAGCTTTCTATCTCTGATATTCTTATTAATTTTTTTGTTTTAGCATAATTTAGTTATAATCATAACCAAAAAAACCTGTGTCCATAGGTAACCAAAATGAATTGACAATCCATATCTCTCTGTAGATCGAATATGTCTTATTACTATACTCTTATTTATAATATTGATTGAAAAAAACTTAAAATAATTTTTATAGGCTGACAAAACCGACCAAATTTTGGCATCGCTGCCTGGGAGGCATAACATATTGTAGTTGTTTTTAGTTTCTTATTTGTAAATATTTTGTTCTGTTTTAAGCTTTTCTCTTAGTGTTTTTCAAGTTTCTTTTCAGGTTTTCGTGGTGTTAGCAGCTTGTTGGTGGTGTTTATCGACCATCAAAAGAGGGAGGTGAATTTTATGAACAGGTTGTATGTATCACTTTTATTTTTATATTTTTCTTAGATTTTCCTATTTTGGTGTATTGGTCATGTTTCCATACGGAAATAACATATACGGTACCCAAGATCAGGCGCATTATGGTGATAACTTGTTTAGTTATAATGCTTATTTTTTCAATAATTTCCAACTTATAACGAAGTATAATCAGAATCAATCCATTAGTTTTGACCAATATCTTACATAATGTTTTGGTGATTTTCATACATACCAACAACCTTACAGTGAGTATGTACGTCAACAACCACAAATAAGGTGGGATGGTTATACTTCTAATTGATCCAATCTAGTTGTATGCATGTTTTAGATCAACTTCGAACATGCAAGATAGATTAGACCAGCTTGATCCGACTCCTAACAGAGAGAATGTAGCAGCAATTGAATTCGACGACAGTATAACTTACCCGACTTCTGATCACATTTATGATCATTTACCCATTCAACGGTAAGAGTCGTGGTTTAGTAATCCTATTTTAAGTAATGGTGGTAGGGTGTAAACGTAAGAAAACCGTCGAAAACTATATCAACTAGAAGATGACAGAACCCTGGAAGACATTCTCCAAGAAATTTGCAATACCATACGTACGGAATTCAAACGACGTTCTTCTACTGTAGAATATAAGGTCAACGAAGATTCTGAAGATGGGTCTGATATCGACGAAGACGAAATATTTGAGCATGAAAATGAATTGATATTTCCAAGGATTATAATGATGACGTTAATGCTGAGATTTTTGTTGAGGCAGAAACCGATGAAGATTGGTTAAAACGCTTGATAGAGGACCATGATATATAAAAAGTAAACAATTCACCAAAGTTCTATAAGAACAATGAAGATCCCATAATACACAAGAGATAGTGAAAGGTTTGTCTAATCCTTTGTATGATTCTATTTCTTTTTGTTCCTCCTCGTCTGATCGAAGTAGTTTCTTAAAGAGAGTCGATCGAAGTAGTTTCTAATCGATATGAAATTAAATCTCAACTACCCATGTCTAAGTACCGACAATCCAATGGCTGAAGAATTCAAACAATGAGAGGCAATCATAAATGACTCATTGCAGGTGCACATTTGCAATTTCAATGATAGTCCCACCTGAACTTGAGAAAATATGGAGCGTTTGCGCTATATTCAACAAACTCGAGACAATCCTTTTAAAATAATCAGAAGTCATAATTAATGGCTGAGCTAATCAGAATAATAATAGCGAGCATATAATCTAATTTCAACGCGGTGAAAGGATTCCGCAAAAAATATTTGACCCCAGATATACACAATTCCACCATCTTATCTCCAGGTGTGACTTTGATACATGGCCAAAAGTAAGAGGATTTGATTTCTAATTGATATATACACGTCCATGTCATGCCAAATTTCCAGGGCTGAAAACTTGAAAACAATCACCACCATTACCGTTCTGTTTTCCTCCTCCTCTATTTCTTCTTCATTTCTTTAAGATATTTTTATTTTACATAACCCGTTCTCTCCGTTCAACTTTCTCACAAGCACTCTTTATTCTCTCTCATGAAAGTTAATGAAAAAATGAACAACATCCAATGAACAATTGAAGATGAGGTTACAGATTTAGTGAAATTTTAAATATCTTTACTTCCTTATCAAATAAAAATTATTGGCCCTAAAATTCTTTGTACAGAGGAAAACATTATCTTCTTTACTGATCTTGTTGATGATAACAAAAATAACAATGATACTGGAAGCTCTTTCAGAGCAATAGGAATATAAAATCCATAATCGAAATCTAAACTTTTTCATCGGAATGAGATTTTTTTAAGAATGCGAAACTGGGGATTCAAAAAAAATAATTGGGAAATATAAAAAAAGGACAAAAACTGGATCCAGATATCAATTCGGGGTCACCCCTTATCTAAGTATTTTACGTATTAACTAATCTATCCCTCACTAATCAAGATTAGTGATTAATAATAATTAGTAAAATCATAAGATTTTTGATAAATGATTAGTGTGTTTTATTTGAATTTGGGTGAATGAGGTGAGAATAGAAGGAGGGAAAATATTTTTGAGTGGAAATTTTTTTGTGAAAATGGAAGATGATTTTGAGGAGAGAATTGCAGCTGCTGAATCTTTAGCTCAACTACAACAAGGATCTAACGACAACAACTCTCAATTGCAACTCTTTGTTGAGCCAACACCCTTGAATGATGATTTTGACGAGTATGGAGAGTTTTTCGAAGAAGCTACACAAGAAAGTAAACTTGCACAACATGCAAGCATCCCCAATACACAGGTAAAGCTGCTAGGAGGTTGAAAAATCTATTTTTTTCTTTAAACCCGCCATTTTTTCAACTGTAAAACCTAGGTGACGGCATAGAAATGGTATGAATACCATGCCGGCAGACTCAATACCGGCATGGTATTCATACTACGACCATGCCGGTAGAGCGATATCCCCCATTTTGAATATTGATCCGGCATAATATTCTACCAAAAAACTATGCCGGTACGCAGTTAACTTTTTTACCTGCCAAGGAATATACTACTGAATATTCAACCGGCATGGTTTTATTGATAGGTTTTTATCCGGAACTGCATGAAACACATACAGGAAATATTTCCATCTAAAACCAAACACCGACATGGGAAATTAATAAACATCAACGCCGGAACCCCGTACCGGCGTGGTACCAGCAATATCGAGAATGACGGCAGCGCAACCGGCGTTGTTAAGTTTCAATTTTACAATGCCGGTACCTACCAAAAAACATACAGGAATAAATGTTTTCCAAAGCTAAATACCGGCATTACATATCAATTATTTTTGCGACCTTCATCTTTCCCTCGAGGAGGGAGAGATTGAGGAGTATCAAGACCGTCCTTCCTTCTTCTCTTAGTGACCGCATCTTTAGTTTTTCTTTTGCTAGCTTCCTTGGCTTTTGACCTATATCATAAGCACACGAAATGGATGTGAGACAACTCACTTTCAGTTTTTGTACCTGCATTGACTTACTTAAACTAACCACGCCGATTAAATGTTCCGGCAGTGAACATTGACTATCCAGAATGCCGGTAGTCATATGTAATTCTTCTGGATATCAAAAGACTACTACCGACACTCTCGAAATAAATCAATTCCATGACGTAACTTTGTACCGACAAACAAATCAACCTAAAATTTTTGCCGGTATAGGTGACAAATTCTTAAGTTTTCCTGTATGTTTTAAGTCCACTACCGGCATGCTCGAATTATTACAAAAGAATGCTGGTACCCAAAACCTGCATATAATGCAACCTAATATCTATGTCGGTACTGGTGACAAATTCATAAACTCTCCAATATGTGTTAAGTCCACTACCGGCATACACGAATTATTATTAAAGACCGTCGGTACTAAAAACCGGCATAGACTTCGACCCAAATTCTATGCCGGTAGGAAAAAATCAGTTTCAGGTGAATCTGGGGTTGGAAACGGCATTGCATTCATCCAAGATTAAATGCCGGAACACAAAACCGGCACTGTATTCATACATATTTCAGTGTCGGTACTCACTGAAACTCAACTGTTTCAGTTAGGGTTCGCGATTCTAACCTAAACCCATTGCTATAAATCGATTTAAACACTCATAAAGTAGTTTAAAATCACTTACCTTCTCACAGAAGTCATGGTTGCGAGAGGTTGATTCTCCGAATCTTCTTCTTCTTGCTCTTGAGCAATCTTAGCAATTCTTTGTTCATGTTTTTGTTGAGCAATCGATTTTGAGTTCGATTGGGCATTTGTTTTCTTTCGTGGAGGCATTGTTTATGATTCGGGTAGGTTAATCGACGAAGAAATTTTTGAATCGATGAAGAATGATGGAATTTTTTTTTCAAAACCTAACCCTAAGAGTGCCGGTAGTGAATTGAAAGAATGGGGGATATGTTTTGGTTATTTAATTTTTATGTTTCAGGAGAAAAGGTATAATGGTCTTTTCATAATGTTTTTTAATTAATTAAAGAGTATTTTAGTATTTTCATACCCAAAAATCACCCTTGAACACACACCATGGGTTTGGGGAAGTAATCAATATCACCCAATTACTTTTTTTATCCCCAATTTCGCATTCTTTATTAAGTATTGAAGTGATTTCGTTAAAAAAAGAAAATATCAGATTGAAGAAAATTTAGTTCTGATGTTTGAAAGGGAATGTTTTCATCTGTCTGAGAAGATTACTTTAAGAGATCGCAAAGTGGAGAGGTGGATTTAGAGACCACAAGAGACATTGTTGATTGGATTGAGAAGGGTACTATTGATCCATTATTTTTAAATTAATTTGGTTTCTTCAAATGAGTTCCTATAGTAAAGATTTAATGTAACTCCCTCAGTCTATACTTCACTTTATTGGGAGACGCGATTTTTTAGGAGAAGCGATTTTTCTCCTTCGGAGAGACGATTGATGGGCGATTGAAAACCTGTATTTGAATCTCTTCTTCTAAGATTTCCTTGCTTCCTCTCCTCCCTGATACCTTCTCGCCTCACACTTTTCTAATGCCTTTTTTCTCAGTGATTCTTTTTATTGGGTTTTTGGCTTTGCAGCACCTATAATTTTCTTTCATACCTGCACTGTTATGGTTTCTCAATGAGCTCCATCTCCTCTGGACCCTATCATTGATTCCCAGTGTGACACTTTCTTCCAATGCCCCTTCAAGGATTTCGACGGATGTCGTAATGGAGTTGGTGGTCGTGGATTTGCTAGGGTTTCCATTATCGGGCATTTGAATCAGAGACACCTTGCTTCAGACGGTGGGAAAGCTGCATGCCGGGAAAGGATTTTCAATTTGGCTGGAGTTTATGATGCTTTAGAAGAGATACTTGTGCAGTTGCAAATGTGAATTTGCACCGAGTGTATGCATCCACATGCATTGAGCAGGGTTTGCAGGGAGCATACAAGGGTTATTCCGAGCCCATCCAATGGTTCTCATATTCATGGAATAGACAAACCGGTCTGTGATGTCTCTATCTGTAGCTTAACTAATGATACTTTTGGTGCAAACAGCTCTAGCTCGCTTACTCTGGATTTGTTAACCTCTTGTATCATAAACAGTTCCATACGGTATCCAACATACTTATCCCTTGCAGACTTAATTTCTCTCGGGTTTTATAGTCTGCAATTGATTATGTTTTTCTCAAACCTCGTGAACTAACCCCTTTGATTAAACTCCTGCTCCCTATATGTACTCTTGGTATTTTTGCTCCCACTAAAGCTCAAGAAGAGAGGTTAGAGAATCGAAAAAAAAATATAGATTGCTAGCATTAATAAAGCACTGGTGTTATGGAGATAACATAATGGGTGTGCGACCTTGGTTTACAAGCTACTTGAGTCTTCTTCCCACTCGGACAGGCCTGCAATCAAGAAGCCAAAAAAAAAAAACACACAAAAGTAATTTGAATGACATTCGTAAGAATATTAGTTGCGGACATTTCACTGTGGCTATTAGGGTGCTGAGCTCGAGTGGTGTTTCTCGCCAGTCCCCTGAGACCCTTGTTGATTTATAACTCAAGCACTCTAATGCTCTGCCACCCACTATTCCTGATATGGACATCAACGCCCAAGCTATTTCCGTCAATGTTTCTGCAGTCCTAGGTGGCTTAAAAAGCCTCCCTAAGGGCACATCTTGTGGCAGCGGCTACAGTCACGGATGATCTCCTTTCCTCCATTACAAGGTTGGTTAATTTATGGCTTGCTGGACAGTATCCGAGTGAGTTAGGGGAGTTTATTGTGAGTGCTCCTCTCACACCTTTGCTGAAACCTAGAGTTTGGATAAGACATATTGTCGTTGGGACTATTAGGAGAAGAATAGTTTCGAAATTTGCCGCTTCCGCAGTGGGTAAAGAGATGGCGCTGTACTTGGGGGATTTTCAGATTGGCGTGGGCATTCCGTATGGGGATTCTGCATTCGGTAAATAGGCTCTTCGAGTTAAAAGGTCATCAAGACAACATGTTTATGTTTCTCGTGGATTTCAGAAATTCCTTTAATTTGGTGGACAGAACAACCCTAATCCTTGAAGTTAGACGCAATTGTCCTGTCATCTCTAGATGGATCGAATTTTGCTATGCTAAGCCTGCTCGATTATATTATATAGACACTGTTCTTTCATCTAGTCAGCGCATTCAGCAAGGTGACCCTCTTGGACCTCTTCTTTTTGCTCTTGCTTTGCATCCGTTAGTGAAGAAAATTGATAGCTTGTGGATTTAGACCTCCAGGCCTGGTAGTTGGATGATGGTACACTAATTGGTGATACCACTGAGGTCTTTAAGGCACAATCATTCAGATGGATGGTCGTCTCAGGGGTTTACACCTTAATGTTTCCAAAACGAAATTGTTTTGGCCTACCATTGATCCACGCAGTGTCGTACCAGGTATTTTCCTTGAGAACATTGGCAGGCCAACAAATGGAGTTAAGCTTTTTGGCGCACCTGTCAGTCTAGACGTACAATTTTGTGCTTCAATGTTGTTGGATAGGGTGAATAATATTATACGATTGATGGACTCGATACGTACGCTTAGAGATCCTCAAAGTGAGTTACTGCTTCTTCGCAGTTGGTCTGGTGCTTCCCGTCTATACTTTTCTAGACGTACCACTTGTCCAGCTGGCCCAGGACCGTTTTGACAACCATCTGTTCCAACATCTCCAGCAACTGATCACTAGTGATGGACCTGGTTTTGGCCTTCTGCAACAGCGTATTGTTTCGCTCCCCCTCAAAGATGGTGGTTTAGACATATATACTATGGCCGATACTGCATATTATCGTTTCCTTGCTTCTTGGGCTCAAACTAAAATTCTTCAGGACAATATTCTACGTAATACCGTCGTAATGGGATCCAACTCTACTTTCCAGTCTGCCATCGACATTTACATACAATTATGTGGCTATCTTCCTTCTTCTTTTTGTGTACACATATATCTCACTATCAGACACGTGTATATAAAAAGGTACGTGGAAAGCATGCAGGCCAAAACATCAAAACATGATGCGTCACGAAACACCAAATAAACCCCGAGGAGTTACTTTATCTCATCCCCAAAAGAGGAGCTAAGATCAACGGTGGAGAGAAAGTTAGCTGACACGGACTGACAGGGGCAGAAGACACTTGTCTGACACGAGCAGACCCCTCAACTACCCACATTAAACACCCTGAGCAGTGTACATGTCGACCAACCTGTGGAACGAGCGAGGATGCCTCTGCGGGATCAAGGGGCAAACGCAGACCTCCGCGTGATGGACGCAAGGACACAAGAAGATAAGGTTCCAACGGTCTTCAGAGATGGGTCCCACGTTCTAACCTTATAAATACCCAATCTCCACCAAGAGGAAGGGGGATCGAAAAGATCAGGAAGGGAAGGAGAGAGAGAGAGAGAAATAGTAAGGGTAAGTTAATCCCTTAGAGGAGAGAAACATGTAAACCCCAAAAGTCATTCAACTATTCGTGTAACCGTGAAGAACATAGTAAAACAACAAACCCCGTGGATGTAGGCCTTAGTGCTGAACCACGTAAACCTTGGTCTTATTTACATTTCAGCACTTTACATTCATTTAGCTCCGTGCATGTTTACTTATATGTTTTGTTTTCCTTAATACTTATATCCCATGCACAAACGCCACGCATGGAGTTGTTGGATGAGGCCATGATAAACCCGAAGGTTTTGAGCCAATGAATCAACACCAGGGTACCATCATCATAATCTCTTTAGATGATAATGATTGATTGTGAGCGTTCGGACCCCCTCGTGGTTTGTGTGCTCACAATTTGGCGCTAGAAACAGGGACTTCGTCCCGGTAAAAGATTTATCTTGTCCTGTGATTTCATTTTAAATTGGCATATGATTGCTCTGATTTTATCAGCTCGGACCGTAGATCATTCGTTAATTGTATTATGTTCAAAAACCCACCTTTGATCTTCGATAAGAGTTATTGTTCTAAGCGGGTTATTGTTCTAATCCATCGGATTTACAATTTTCGTAGTTTTTATACTAAGGATCTCCTTTAATAAAACTCTAACCCGTATTTTATAGCCTGCGGGTATTAATTCCCTCTTGAAAAATTGTATTTCGCCAACTAACCCGCTTCACGTGGATATTCCCGTTTCTGTTGTTTGAAATAACTTATGCAGAGAGAACGTATTGTGAGTAAAGAAGGCAAGTTTACGCGAGATTTCATTATCAACAAAAGGGCACGTGATGGAAAAGACGCATGAAGCAGGAAAATCCAAAGCTTTGTCAAAAGAAACACCCAGGACAACCCCGATCATCACCCGAAGCAAGCAGAAAGGAGATAAAGCTAAAATGACCAATCGAAGGCAAGATACTGCAGAAATCACTTCACCCATGAACGCTAATTCAGTTGCAGCGGCGGCTCTCAGAGCAGCAACGATAAAGTACGGGGAGGCTGCGGTAGTCCCGAAGGCTGCGGAGGCTAGCAATACCTTCGCCATGAGTCAACTTAATCAACCAAGAGAAAGGGTGGATGAATCCAGAACATTCCAACCCGCGCACCTTCTAACCTTTGGAATGCCGCTAACAAATAATCAGAATCAAACCATACCGGCGGCTCTGGCACCGCAGAGGGGCGCTCACTCCAATTTGGAAACACCAGCAACCGAAGCTGAACCCCTGCCACCTTTAGTACAGACCATGGAGGAGGGCGGCACCACGGCTGTAGCGGCACGCGCTGGGACTCCCAATCATGGGTCCAACCAATCACACCGACTAATGGCTGAGCTTGAGGAACTGAGGAAGAGCCAGCAGGTTTACGCAGAAGCTGTAGCTCTGTTGGCCAGAGAAAATCAAGATTTAAAGGAGCGGATTGCTCTAAGCACGAAGACCATCCAACAACTTGATGAAGCAAGCTCCAAAGCACCAGAGCCAAACCAAGACTGTAGAGTCGTCCTAGCGGCTAATGAAGACGCGACAAGGAGACGTAGCGTATCCGACCCGGATTATGACGATGGAGAGTCAGACGGTAATGAGCTGAAGAATTTAGAGCACCAACGCGCAATGGAGGAACTACGAGATGAGATGATGGCAGAGATCAGGCAATTAAAAAATAAACAAGGTGGGAGAAGGTTAGAAGAGGTCATGAGAGAAGCTAACTCCACGCCCTTAACGCATCGCTTGGCCAACACCCCTATTCCACTGAAATGCCCTGTCCCGACGTTCGAATGCTATGATGGATCCAGCGACCCTGCTGCACATGTTCGGTACTACAACCGTGTCTTAGCTAGATGGGGTCAGAACGACGCCGTACTCTGTAGATACTTCCCGTCAAGCTTGAAGGGATCGGCGTTATCATGGTTTGATAATCTGCCACCAAACTCCATCCACTCATACGACCAACTCGCAGAGAAATTCTTAAGAACATACATGTACAACAAGACTGTAAACACCGGGATGGATAAGCTCTTTTCACTAGCAATTGGCTACAAGGAAACCACGAGGGAGTACACAAACAGATGGCATAAGATCTGCCAAGCCATAGGGAGCGTGGACCCAGTGGTAAGCATCAACTGCTACAAATGGGGCTTAGACCGAATGAGTCCCCTATTTGTTGAAATTCACGGGAGTTTGCCCAAGACAGAAGGAGATCTCCGAATAATTATCGAAAAGCACGCTCGACTTGAAGAAATTCAACGGGAAAACCCGAGGGCATATCCGCAGAGGTCTCACCACACCAATTCAGCGGAACAAACCAATGGGGCCAAAAGGGGTTGCTCAGATGAGAGACCTCACGAAGATAGGAAGGAACGGAGGGATGAACGAAGAACAGGCGACCGAAAATTCGAAGATCAAGTTTACACGAAACTCAACGCTAGCTATGCTCGTATCCTACGAGAGATCAAAGGGAGGGAAAACTTAGAGTGGCCATGGTCTAAGGGAAAGCAGCCCCCGAGATCCGAGAAGTCTAAAGATTACTGTGAGTATCACTGTTTCAACGGACACCAGACCGAAAAATGCAAGAACCTTAAAATAATGATCCAAAAATTAATTGATGCGGGAGAGCTCAAACATTACGTACGAAAGGATGTTACCGAGGACAGATCCAAACGAACCAAACCAGTCCAACTTCCGGAAGAAAACCGAACAATCAACACCATCTCGTGTTCCGAAGCCACAGGATCCTCACTCACAGCGCAGATTGGAAAAAGGTTACGGAAGCAATTCGAAGACCGCTGCGAGTTATATAAGGTCGATGGGATAGCGGTGGACGAACACGAAGAATGGATGGAATCTCCTATCATCTTCGATGCCGAGGATATCGAAGAAGATATGGAAGACCATAACGATCCCTTGGTCCTAACATTACCAGTAGCTGGATGTAACCTCAAAAAGATCCTCATAGACGGGGGAAGCTCTGTAAATGTCCTATTCTATGATGCATTCAAACGGATGAAGCTCCATGATGAACAGTTGATGACCTCTTATCACACCATCTACGGATTCAATGGAGAAGCCACGAAGCCCTTGGGAGACATCGTGTTACAGGTTAACGCAGGGCCCATGAAACTGGATACCCGATTCAGTGTGGTGGACACCCCTTCCCCCTACAACGCCATTATTGGACGAAAATGGGTACACAAGCTCAAAGGAGTTGCGGCAACATACCACCAATACCTCAGATTTCCAACACCTGAGGGAATAATGGAGATCAAGGGAGATCGAATTGCTATGCGAGAGTGCCAGGCCACTCAGGATCATATCAATAATGATCAAGAAGAGCAGCGAAAAATCCGAAGAGTAAGAAATCAAGAAACCGCGAAAGAGAAATCCGTAGACCTATTCCTTAAGGAAACTACAGGAAAAGGCTTGACGAAAGATGGTAATGTCCAAGGCTCGGAAAGAAGTACCTCAACAACCAGCGAAGAGCAGACACACGCTAAATAGCAATTAAAGAGCGCCCCAGTCCTCGGAAACCCGAAGCTTGTGTTCACACCAGTAGAACTCGTAAAGGAAATCAACATAGGAACGGAAGAAGACCCGAAGATGGTCAAAATTGGGACCATCATGGACGAAGGAAGAGAACATTCCTTAACCAAATTACTTAAGGAATATGCGGATGTGTTCGCCTGGAAGTTAGGAGATAAGCCGGGGATTGACCCAAAAGTAATCCAACATGAACTACGCATCAAACCGGGCACGCCCCCGTTCAGGCAGAAAATACGAAAAGTGGCTCCAGAATATCATGAGGCAGTAGAAACAGAACTTCGGAAGCTACTAGACGCAGGATTTATCAAGTAAGTCAAGTACCCTACCTGGATCTCCAACATGGTCATTGTTCCTAAGAAAAATGGAGGGGTTAGAATATGCATCGACTTTACTAATCTCAACAAGGCATGTCCAAAGGACAGCTATCCCCTACCGAGCATAGACCAGCTGGTAGAAGCAGTAGAAGGATACGAAGAACTATCATTCATGGATGGACATTCTGGTTACAACCAAGTAGCCCTGGCAGAAGAAGATCAGCCACACACAGCGTTCTATACCCCACATGGCCTTTATTGCTATACCAGAATGCCTTTCGGGCTCCGAAACGCAGGGGCAACATACCAAAGGATGGTCGATGCTATCTTCAAGCCATGGATTGGAGGAACCCTAGAAGTCTACGTGGACGACATGCTCGTCAAAATCAAGCTGCGTAAAAATCACCACCAGGACCTGAGGAATATCTTCGAAGCAATGAGACAGCATCACATGAAAGTGAATCCGGAGAAATGTACTTTCGGTGTCACCTCGGGGAAGTTCCTCGGGTATCTGGTGACGAAAAGGGGCATCAAGGTAGACCCAGCGAAGATTCAAGCCATAGTAGAGATGTCGTCCCCAAAGAATCTGAAGGAAGTGCAGAAGCTCAATGGGTCCATAGCAGCGTTGGGCAGATTTATTGCACGGTCTTCGGACAAATGCAAACATTTCTTCAATATTCTTAAAAAAGGGAGCAGGTTCGAATGGACCGCCGAATGCGAGGAAGCATTCCAAAAAATCAAAGAACATCTAGCTTCAATCCCGATCCTGCAGAAGCCAGACCCTGATGAAGTTTTGGCACTGTACATAGCAGCAACGGAGGACGCAGTCAGCGCGGTATTAGTCAAAACCAATACAAAGGTAGAACAGCCTATCTATTACGTCAGCAAGACACTCAATTCCGCGGAAAGAAATTATACTAAGATTGAACAACTCATCCTCGCACTGGTATGGGCTACCCAAAAACTGAGAACCTACTTCCTAACTCACCTCGTCAGGGTACCATGCAAAGCACCATTGGAAGCAGTCCTCAAAAGCACGGGAAAAGTGGGCCGAATAGCCAAATGGAACACCCATCTGGACCAATTCAACATTATTCATGAAATTCAACATTCTCAGAAGTCCCAAGTGCTGGCAGATTTCTTAGCAGACCTCCCCCTTGACAACGACGAAGAGATTAAGGGAATACCAGAAGCCGAGGAAGAAATCAAGGATCCAATGGATATCCTCGAACCTGCGAGTCATAGACAATGGGAAGTCTTTGTCGACGGATCTAAAAATAAGGAAGGAGCAGGAATAGGTATTGTCATTATCACCCCAACTAGAGAAAGGATTATACAGGCACTTAGATTGGAATTCAAAGAGCATACCAACAACATTGTTGAATACGAAGCTGTCGTACATGACCTACGTATAATAATAGAGATGGGGGTAACCTATGTAAGGCTGACAAGTGATTCGCAGCTTGTCATACGGCAAATAGGGCTCGAGTATAATGTGTACAATGACACCCTTCAGCTTACATGGCCTTGGTCCAAACATTGGCATCACAAATCCCGAACATTAAGTTCCGGCACTTATGCAGAAGGGACCTCAGGCACGCGGATGCCCTATCATATATATCATCCATGCTGAGGGATAAAAATGCCGAAGGTATTAAAATAACAAGGGTATACGAGCCTTCGATTGCATCTCAATTCTCCTTCGCTACCAATCAAGATGTGATGGAAGAAAATATCGAAGACCAGGTAGGAGAAGACATCCATAATGACTTTGATGAAGAGGACATCCTGTCAAGAGCAAATCAAGACGAAGACTTCAACAACGAAGATGACTGGAGGGTGACAATACATGCCTTTCTCGAAAAAGGAAGCTTACCTGCGGATCGGAAACAAGCTAGGAAGATACTCTCCAAAGTGGGAAGATATGATCTTCGGGAGGGGGTCCTGTATAGGAAATCCTTCCTTGGACCATTACTACGCTGCTTGTCCCGGAAAGAGGGGCATCAAATTCTAAATGATATCCATTATGGTGACGCGGGGAATCATAGCGGCATGAGATCACTAGATGACAAAGCAAAAACGCAAGGATATTACTGGCCGACAATGATACAAGATGCCGCGAGGATGTCCCGACGATGTGAAGAATGTCAGCGCTTCGCGAAAAAGATCCACGCGCCGGCAACAATGTTAAACTCTGTCGATAGCCCGTGGCCATTTGCAAAATGGGGCGTAGACATCGTCGGGCCTTTCATCGAAGGATCAGGGAAGAGACGATTTTTGATAGTAGCCACGGACTACTTCAGTAAATGGGTGGAGGCTAAGGCCTTGGCCAGGATCAGAGACGCGGATGTGTTCACTTTCATATTCCAGAACATCATTTGCAGATTTGGTATACCTGCTGAAATTGTATCTGATAACGGCAAGCAATTACAGGGAAAAAATATAGACATGCTCTTCGACACTTTCAAAATAAGAAAGAACAAGTCCACCCCCATATACCCTCAAAGCAACGGACAAGCGGAATCTACCAACAAGACCCTCGCCCTTATACTCAAAAAACAATTAGACGAGCATAAGGGAAGATGGTGCGAACAACTGCACAATGTCTTATGGGCATACAGGACAACACGAAGATCCGCTACCGGGGAATCCCCGTTTCTTCTAACTTATGGAGCTGAAGCAGTCATACCTACGGAAATCCTCATGCCAACCACGAAGACCGAAGCTTGGGAGAAAAACCTCACAACAGATATGATGTTAGAAAGGTTGGACGACTTGGAAGGAAGAAGGGAAGTAGCATTGCAAAAGATGGAAAATTATCAACGAAGACTAGCAAGGGAGTACAACAAAAAGGTAAAGCTACGGAATTTTGTAGAGGGACAGTATGTGTTGAGAACAATCCCACGGTATCAGCAAGAAAAGAAATGGGGAAAGTTAGCACCTACATGGGGAGGACCTTTTATGATCCACGACATTGCGGGTAACGGTTCCTACTACCTTCGTAATCTAAAAGGCGAGGTCCTCCAGCATCCTTGGAATGCTAAATGGCTCAAACCATACTTCCCATAGAAGCAACGCAGATTTGAATCTGCTTGGAATGTACCAGAAGAAGAAGGGAGCCTGACCGCTCCACATGTTTCTATCTCTGGAAGAGGAATTGCAGACCTCAACTTATCAATCAAACAAGCTTTCAAATTATCAAGTCAGTGGAATCTACCTACAATATTGGGGAAAGTAGTTAATCTACAATCTCTCAGGGCTCCCCCATCAGTGTCCATAAGTGTAGGACCAGGGGGAAGGCACCCAGCAGAAAGAGATACCCAACCAATCTTAAGGCAACGGGTCGACGGAATGGGTGCGTAAATATTTTAATCCCATATCCTAGAACGTTGCCCCGGCCCCCACCGTCTGGGAATCCTCTGGCCCAGGATTCGCCAGCGGGGTGACAGGTCTCAAGACGATCACGAAGGTACCTTCCTTCAGTATCGCACTCAAAAACACTTAAAAACTTTTGTTTTGTTTTTTCACAAATACTTAAAATAAAAACAAAACAACATTGTAGGTATATCAAGAAGAGGATTCATTTCATAAAGGGTGATTACAAGAAGTGAAAGGCCAAAGTCAAGGATACACAATCAAAAAATATTCCTTTTACAGGATCATCAGCAAAAAATATCCTTGTTACATGATTACAAAAAGTATAATGATGCCGCAGATCCTACAGAACGCTGCGATCTCTACCTAAGTGGCGGCCCCATCGGCAGGATTATTCCGAAGACTTGATGGGACGCTCCCACCAGAAGAGGGGCCCGAGGAGCTGGGCAAGGCAGAAGGAACGGGACGACGAGGATAGTTCTTCACGAGACCATGTTCATTCCTTAGGCCAAGTTCTATCCTCTCCAGCATCTTGTTCGTCTCCTCAGCCAATTGACAACGAGCCTTGTGTTTAATAACTGTTGTCCGCTGTTGGGCTTGGGATAATAACGAAGATAGCCGATTCACTTCTCTAGAAGCAGCACCAACGGCCTCCTCGCGGGTTGCTGCTAAATTCTTGAAGTGATTGGTCTGTTCTTCCTGCTGCGCTAAGGAAGATTGAGCCTTTTCAAGTTTTTCATTTGTGACGCGAAGGCGTCCCTCGAGCTCTGAAAAAGACAACACCACGGAGTTAGCGTAGAAAAAAAACAAGGTCACACTCGATGAAATGGGATTATACCTTCGACACAAGCCGAAGCCTCTTCATACTCATTAACAACCGCATCTCGCGCTTCATCAAGATGATCATATTCCGCGGATAATTTCTTATAGTCTAGTTGAAGGTTGGTGAGAGTAAATTGACAGGCATCTAATTCTACCTGCTTCATCGAGTCCCTATGACGAAGGTGGTCGACCTCTTTATTTATCTCTGAGACCCCTTTGCTGAGTCTGTACATGCACACTTCAAGATTCCTCTCAGACTCAGGATGACGAGCTACGTCGGCACGAGACGCGGAAAGAGCATTGCTGAGAGCGTAGACTTCAGCACGAGCATCATCTCTTTCTCTGGCAAGACAGAGCATATTATCCTGGACCCTTGAAAGAGGAATGGATCGAGTCGTCTGTAATTCTTCTTCCAACAGCTGAATCCTAGATTCCAACAAGGAAGTGCGCTCACGGGCTTCCCGCATATTATCACGGGTCCACAGCAGTGTGCCATTAAATAAAGCACGATCATGGTTGTACATATTTTGCATGTCGACCATCTGAACATGCCGCGCGCGCCATACCTCAGCCCGAGCATCCCATTTCTTAGCTTCACTCTTAATTTTCTCAACCAAATCTCTAATACGAGATTTTTGCCGAGCTCTTTCGTTTCGAAGCCATATCAGCTCGGGGACGCCACCCACTGGAGATAGGGTGGGGAGACTCAGACAGAACAACTAAGAGATAAAAGAATGATGACATACGGCGAGGGAAAAGAACCAAACCTGTGAAAGTGGAAACTTGGCTACGAGTTTGCTCTAACTCAGCGCGCACTGCAACAAGTTCTGAACGAAGATCATCCTCTGCTTCACCCAGCTTTTCTTTCTCCTTGAGGCTTTTCTTCAGCTCTTCTATTTCCACCTCAGCCGCAGATAATTCCTTTTCTCGGTGACGAAGCTTAGCCTCGAGATTCAGAGATTTCGCTTTGAATAACTGATACAGCACGTGGTTACAATGCTCGCTCCTCATCATCTACACATCAAGATGAAAAAACATTATTTCACCGAAGCGTCTGATCGTCACGTAGAAGTATGTACGAAAATTTACCTCCAGCACACGCTGCTGCGGAAAGCCATATTGATACCCGTCGGCGATGGCCATCATATCGGCAACGGAAGTAGGAGGCTCCGGCACAAGGGTAGCTTCGGGAACAGTCAAACTTTTTCCCCAGGCTTCAGACACCTGCGCCTTAGAAGACATCTCCATCATGCGACGGGTATACGCGGTTGATTCCTTTTCCCAAGAAACAACAGGAGCGGGATGAGAGACAAACAGAAGATTCTTTTCCTTAAACCAATCCATGATGGCGTCCTCACCCTCAGACGTCGGCGACTGGGGAAGATTATCGGCAGGCGCATCAACGACAGATTTTCCTTTCTCTGACACGACCCCCTCAGCACGAATGTTGGCATGCTCCTCCGCGCCTACATGCACAGCAGGCTCCTCCGCACCAACATCTTCTACAGTAGCATCCCCATTACCATCACCACCAAGAATATCCCAATCATCATTGGGGGAAAGTAAAGAGAAGTCCTCGGGAAAATCGAGGGCTTCGTCAAAGAACTCCCCCGTGGAATACTTCCGATCAAAAGAAAATTCTTGAGAAGTGGGAAGGGTATCCGCGACATCACCAGCAGGGACGGAAACATCCCCGATAACAACGTCATCAGCCACCACAGCTTTGTTCCTTCCTTCATCACCAGCGTGACCAGCGAAGACCTCTTCTTCGACATTGATAGGGGAGGTACCAGTACGTTCCTCCCCATCTGTAATCTCGTCCTCAGCAAACTCTTCGTTCACTGGACTAGTAACTTCTTCTTGGGCTTCAACCTCGCCCATCACCGTAGTAGAAGACTGCTTCGGCCTAATCTTTTTCTTCTTCAATACCTGAAACCAACACCACAAAAAGAATTATTTTTCCCGTCTGATGGAAGTTCTAAAAAAGAAGCGCAGCTAGAATCTGCGTACCTGAGCAGCTGAGATATTCTTCGGTGGGAGTATAGCACCGGAACCATCCTCCTCGTCTCCCTCTACGACGTCCAGGGCATAAGGAAAATTCATGCCCGCAAAGTTCATACGCCAGGGGCAGAAATCTGCATAGCGAACAGGAGGAGACTCGCGCGGCTTACTATTCTTGGTAGTCCGCCAACCGCGGGGACCAGGAATCCAACCGTAAGCCCACGGACCAACTATCTCGATAACGGTGGCGTGCCACTCGTAGTCATGATCGCGCTTGATCCTCTCTCGCGCGGGGAAGAGTTTCCGACGACTGGACGCCTCCGTGCCAGGAACATACTTCAGCTTGGCATCGCTGACCTCATTTAACAGAAGAATCTCGCCTCGAGGAGCAGGGAGATTCCGAAGGCTGACACTCCACGGCTTGCGATTCCTACTATTGACGTAATCACCGAAGGAGTTATTGAAATTCTCAGGAGTATACCATTCCTTCTCCATGGGATTGGGGACGTAACAAGTCATCGACGTTTCCCCCTTACTCCGCAGATAGCATTCCTTCAGGGCGCGGAGATAATTCCCCGATAGTTGGGATACGGAACGGCTATGAGTATTGGTGGAAGAACCCTCACGACTAGCGAGCACGTCGTAGTAGAAGGAATCACCTGATTTGTACAACGGCAGCATGAGACCAGCTTCGAATGCCCCAACCGTCGTTAACAAATGAAATTCATCGAACTCATACTTGGAGATAAGCTCATACGTAATATCATCCTCAGGGGCATAGAAACGAACCCCGAAGGCTTGAAGCTCATGCTTTTCCTTGAATATTTCAAGATCGATATGCTTGAAGGTTACTTTTTTCCTGCTAACAGAGACACTGCGTATCAAGGGAGCAGCCTCATCCTCCTCGGCGGGGCCGGATGAACTAACGAACGCTTCCGAAGCTTTTCTCTTCACGGGGGGATTCTTTGAAGATTCAACCCTAGGAGCTACACCCTTCGTATTCTTCCCTTTAAAATTTGGAGAAGACCGTAGATGATGCTCGGGCACTAACGAACGTAGAGGAGGAATGTCAAAAGCGACAGCGCGGGGCGGAGCCTGCGTACTCCTAGTATCATCACGAGGACGATCCACTGAGCGGTCAAAGACTCTTCGAGAACCAGACGGAATTATCGGAGGAATCTCTTCCCTAGAGGACGAGGCTTTCGCTCCAGAAGAAACTCGACTCCGACGAACATCATCTTGAGACTCTCGACGCGGAGGAGATCTCGATAACCCAGAATCAGGAGTCTGATAAGTAGGCCGCGGACGGTCAGACATGGCTGCAGAAAGAATAAAATCAAGAACAAGTTACACACAATCAAAAAACATTACCAAAAATCAAAAAACACATCCATAGCAATACAACCACGATAACGTAGCAACCCTAAAATTAGTATACATGCTCAAAATTTCACCCTCGAAGTAATGGCTTCCTTAATTTAAGATGAAGAACAGGGGCAAACTAGTATGCAAGCATCAGAAGAAGTTCTTCATCACAAACAAGGAACAACAGTAGCAGAGAATTCACAAATCAACACAGCATAAAACGGTGGAAATAAAGAAAAGAAAAACTTACCGGCAAAAACAGCAGTAGAAGAAACAAACAGGAGAAGCGGGCGTGATTAATGCTAAGGTGGAGAGAATTTAAGATCACAGGTGCAATGAAGACTGACAGAGAATTTAAGATCACAGGTGCAATGAAGACTGACAGAGAATTTAAGGTCACAGGTTCAATGAAGACAGACAGAAAATTTAAACCACGAAAAAAGAATGAAAACTGAGAGAGTGTTTAGGAAGAATGAAATTAAATTTTCTTTCTATCCTTAAAATACCCGAAAGAAAGAGAAGGAAATTAAGGGAGGAATGGGAAACGTGCACGTTACATAAGCAGTTAATGCACGAATAAAAGACGTGCCCAAGTATCTAGGAGAAGTTATTAGGAGTGAGAAGAATATGCGACGATAGTTTTTCTTCAAGGCACCCATTAGTCATTCAAGCCCGAAGAAAAGGGGCAAATTGTGTACACATATATCTCACTATCAGACACGTGTATATAAAAAGGTACGTGGAAAGCATGCAGGCCAAAACATCAAAACATGATGCGTCACGAAACACCAAATAAACCCCGAGGAGTTACTTTATCTCATCCCCAAAAGAGGAGCTAAGATCAACGGTGGAGAGAAAGTTAGCTGACACGGACTGACAGGGGCAGAAGACACTTGTCTGACACGAGCAGACCCCTCAACTACCCACATTAAACACTCTGAGCAGTGTACGTGTCGACCAACCTGTGGAACGAGCGAGGATGCCTCTGCGGGATCAAGGGGCAAACGCAGACCTCCGCGTGATGGACGCAAGGACACAAGAAGATAAGGTTCCAACGGTCTTCAGAGATGGGTCCCACGTTCTAACCTTATAAATACCCAATCTCCACCAAGAGGAAGGGGGATCGAAAAGATCAGGAAGGAAAGGAGAGAGAGAGAGAGAAATAGTAAGGGTAAGTTAATCCCTTAGAGGAGAGAAACATGTAAACCCCAAAAGTCATTCAACTATTCATGTAACCGTGAAGAACATAGTAAAACAACAAACCCCGTGGATGTAGGCCTTAGTGCTGAACCACGTAAACCTTGGTCTTATTTACATTTCAGCACTTTACATTCATTTAGCTCCGTGCATGTTTACTTATATGTTTTGTTTTCCTTAATACTTATATCACATGCACAAACGCCACGCATGGAGTTGTTGGATGAGGCCATGATAAACCCGAAGGTTTTGAGCCAATGAATCAACACCAGGGTACCATCATCATAATCTCTTTAGATGATAATGATTGATTGTGAGCGTTCGGACCCCCTCGTGGTTTGTGTGCTCACACTTTTAGCGTTATCGACACTGCCTCCCATCTTATGAAAACCCTGGCAGTTCCTTACTTCAACACTGTGAAAAAAGAAATGCATACAAAGTATTCCATGTCAGAGCATGACTTAATTCTATGGCAATGCAACAAAACAAACCATGCTCAGGACTATCTCATGGTTATTCCTATCAGTGGGCTTAATCAATGCATTGGACCACGTCAATTTTCCTCAGTCATTTGACACCGTTTGGTTATCCCCTTTTTTGAAGAAGGCAGTTCTTGTTCCAGTTGCAGTAGAGAGATGGATGTGTTTGGTGATCACGCCTTCCATTGTGCTAGAGATGTTGGCCTAAAGTTTCGGCATGACCTTGTTCGGAATATTTTGGCTGATGCTTGTTTTAAAGATGGTGTACCTGCTAGGAAGGAAGTTGCTTTAGGTCTTCTTTCTGATGATGGTTCTTCCTTGAGGTAGGATGATATCCTTGTTTATAATTGGTAAAATGGCCAAGATACTTGTTTTGATATCACAGGTGTTTCTTCTTTTATCGGAGGGAGTGTTCGTGTTTTCATATCTGTCCTTGCAATCTCTAATGTTGTTACTCATAAGCGCAAGAAGTATTTGGATAAATGCAGTGCTCATGGTTATGGTTTGGGTTTTTTATCTTTCTCCACTCTTGGCGAGCTTGGAGAGGACATGGTGGTTTTCTGAAGAGATTGGTGTTGCATAGCCGGCCATGATTTCTATTATAAAATTAGTAATTTTATTTTTCACAGAATTGGACTTGTCATTCAGAAAAGGGTTGGTGCTCAGCTTGTTACGAGGTTACCGATCCACTCCCTTGTAATTGAAGATTAATTTTCAAAAAATTAAGGAGACTACAGTATTTTACTTAATTATTTACCTATTTCATTTAATAAAATGGCTAGTATTAAAAACTACCTAAAATTGTTAGAAGGATTACAAATAAGAAATGAAAAAAGAAAATTAAAGAATTATAAACTTTTCAAATAATCTATTTTTTGGAGATAAGTATATTTTCTTTTAAAAGAAATGAAAGATATATATTTAGTACCTTAGTTATACAAATTTCTTTAATATTTTAAATTAGGTCCCGTCAAAAATAAAAAGTTTAAGGATATATTAGAGAGTTTATTATAAAAATACGACTACAAAAAGAAACTGGACACAATTTTGAAACTGACGACAACATAATAGAGAATAGAAATTTTGAAATGGAGGGAGCAGTTTTTATGACTTTTATGAATTGGGTATTGAGTTTGTAGATTCAATTTATTTTTGTTTATAATATTTTCTTAGCAGTTAGTGATTGCCCCAAAAATCGATCGCTAAATAGCATATAATGTGTTAATATTAAAAATTGTTAGAGCACTGCGAGGTCGAACTCGCAAGCGTTGCTATCTCAAGCTTGTTGTCAAGTTTGGTTGCCAAAACTATAAGTCTTGATTTCTAGTCTACTTATAGATAAGTCTTGGATTAGGATAGAAAGTGTAGTTGAGCATTAGACGTCACGGCGTTCATCGATTGAAGACGAAGAACTACTAAGGGGAGCTTGCGGAACTTCATCAACAAAAGGTATGTGGAGACTTTAACTCATCTATTACTCAAAATTCTATCTACTCTATCTCCTATTTGAGGCAAAAGTCGTATAGCTATATAGACTTCAATTATACACATTTGATATTTCGAGTTGAGTTTAACTCGCTTACATATTTCTCGAAATATGTGTTGGTAAGTTTTCGCTTTAACCAAGTTCATCTTATATTCTTGACGAAAGTCAAAAGATGATCATGTGAAAATCTCCTGGTAACATCTTACATGATTTGTGTGAGACAATTATTTGATGTAGACTCAGAATGTTTTGTATTGATCATTCGATCACTTGAAAATTGCTTTGAAGCTAATAGTTTGTGTTAGACAGCTATCGTCGTCTTTCCGAGAATGTTTCAATGGTTGAAATGAGAGTTTAGAACAATTGGATATAAGCACAGTATGCGTACTTGCATATGTGTAATCCAAGTTCGGGAACCATGGTATACATACCCGTATGCGTACTGTTTGGTTTAGTCAAGGTCCGGGAACTCAGGTATGGGTACCCGTTTGCATACTTGAGTGGGTTATGTTCTAAAATCGATTTCTTCATGAAATAATACATTTATATAATAAGAAATGCAATATTTTGAAAACCGTGACTATAATGTTCATGACTTGATTCGAGTGAATCAAAATCGATTTTGCTTCAATTATGTCTTGTATACTTCTATGAGAATATAAACAATTGAACAACTCTAGAACTAGTTTCATTTGAGTCATTTGAACTAGTTATGGTTAAGATGAATAAGGTTGATATGAAAGTGTTCATATGGCTAACTTCGGTTAACTATTGTTGAGCCAACAAAGGTGCACATGTTTAGGTACGGTTACTCATATCTAAATGAAGTCACTTTTCATTTGTGTGTAACAATCTAAGTTCGATCTAACAGTTGAAATATATTAGCTTGAGTCTAATCAGGTTTTCATCTAACAGTGAATATTGAATGCTTTGTTACCAAGATAACATTGATTGCAAACCCTGATTCGAAGACTATATATGTATATATATATATATTGTTTTTCCTTCCATAATAATAATAATAAAAAAAAGGGGAATGGAGAACTCCTCAAGACCTCAAGAAGTGGTGAATCTTGAGATGGAAGAAGACATTAAAGGATGCGATTCTGTTAAAGAACTTGTCTTGAAAAAGATGATTGAAAGGAAAGAGTACAACTACTGGATTGATGAATCTGTCATTCTTTTTCAGAATGACTCTAGGGTCGAATTTGCAAATCTTCAATTGCAAATAAATCAACTTATTGATGGTCAGACCAAAATCCTTGATAATCAAAAGATCTTGATCAGGAATCAGAAGAAATTCATCTTGGACAGTGTGAAAGCTAGGAATCTTTCCCTCATTTTTGATCGGAAGGTTAATGTTCTAACTCATGAACATGGAGTCTCTACGGTCAAAAGAATCAAGGATATCAGTGATACCTTTTTTGATGGACCCTTTCAAAGGTATGATGTTATCAAAGAAACTTGAGTTATTTTTCTTTTTGTCTAGGAAACTTCTTATGAGAATTTATTCTTGTGTTTTAAGAAGGATAACTAGGGTTTCGAATAGCCGCTATTGTGAGTACACATAGCTATTTCCAACGATTTTCATATTGCAATGTTTTTAGATTTATTTATTTAAATTCTAAAGTTTATTTGGAAGATGATTTTGCAGTATTAATCTTTATAGTTTTAGATATTGTAACTTGTTATGGGATATATGTGTTTGCGTCCGTGAACTATGATTGTCCCATGTATGTCAAAAGTTAAGTCTTTCATATGTCATTATGCAAATATTGATAAAAGATTGAATGAACTTTTGACGACAAAAGTTAAGCCTATTATATCATTATGCAAATATTGATGGAAGATAGGATGAACTTTTGTTTTCAAAGGTTAAGTCTATTACACGTCTCTATGCAAATATTGATGAAAAATAGAATGAATCTTTGAATATTCTGCGGTATTGGTCTTTCCCTTATCCACATCTTTGTGTAAGTACTGTGCGGTCCGTGAGTTCTCTTATGTAAGCATTTCCGATTAAATTGATCATGGGTTCTCTTGTGGTAATTTAATTGAGTATTTTGGATACAAATTCATGTTTCATGTATTTTGTTAATGTCCAAAGAAATCCTTCTTTTCTCGTGAAAGTAAGGTCGCACTTGTTGTTCTTTCGGGAATGACATTATATGAGGGAGAGTTCTTAATTGAACTTGTGCTTAATTACCAAATCTTTGTGGGGAGTGCGGTTGTGGAATATTGTAGGAGTTTTCTTGTATCTTTATTAACTCCTTGATGAATGCATTTAGTTTCGGCTATATGATTGCATCTAAATAAAGTTGACGTGTTTTATTTTGATCATGAAGTATCTTTATGGAAATTTCATTAGGATCCCACTAGTTTTCATACCTTTCCCAATTTTTATTGACAAAAAGGGGGAGAATTAATGCGTAGTTCACACTACGAGTACATATGGTTTACGGATCATTATGTAAGGGGGAGTGGTTTTCATGTGAGATGAAGTATGGACTAAGGCGGAGTGATATATATCACCATAGTATTGTTGTCAAAGTTGTGATACAATTGGACTTTGATGTTGTATAATAACACTATGACACTTTATAACAATGATTGAGAGCTACTATTTTCTCATTGTTGGCTACGGATCTTCAACAACTATGATACTAAGTTGAACACATTCAGAATCTCTGGAGTACTTGGAAGTGACGAAGGTTTCGAGTAATATTGAAGAAACAAGGAAATCAAGCATTTGGAATGAGATCTACAAGGTTTATTTGTATTCCATATGTATTGATAGTTTCATCACTAAAATTGAGAAAGAGGGAGATTGTTAAAGCACTGCTCGATCGAAATCGCAAGCGTTGCTATCTCAAGCTTGTTATCAAGTTTAGTTGCCAAAACTATAAGTCTTGATTTCTAGTCTACTTATATCTAGGTCTCGGATTATGATAGAAAGTGTAGTTGAGCATTAAACTTCACGACGTTCATCGATTGAAGACGAAGAACTACTAAGGGGAGCTTGTGGAACTTCATCAACAAAAGGTATGTGGAGACTTGAACTCATATATCACTCAAAAGTATATCTACTCTATCTCATATTTGAGACAAAAGTCGTACAACAATATAAACTTCAATTATACACATTTGATATTTCGAGCTGAGTTTAACTCGCTTACATATTTCTCGAAATATGTGTTGGTAAGCTTTCGCTTTAACCAAGTTCATCTTATATTCTTGACGAAAGTCAAAAGATGATCATGTGAAAATCGCCTGGTAACATCTTACATGATTTGTGTAAGACAATCATTTGATGTAGACTCGGAATGTTTCCTATTGATCATTCGATCACTTGAAAATTGCTTTGAAGCTAATAGTTTGTGTGAGACAGCTATTGTCGTCTTCCGAGAATGTTTCAATGGTTGAAATGAGAGTTTAGAACAATTGTATATAAGCACAGTATGCGTACTTGCATATGTGTAATCCAAGTCCGGGAACCATGGTATGCATACCCGTATGCGTACTGTTTGGTTTAGTCAAGGTTCGGGAACCCAGTACGCATACCGGTACGCGTACTGGCATGAGGTTCAAGTTCCGGGACTTTACTAAGTTTGTGGTATGCGTACTAGTTCGCGTACTGGCGAACCCAAACTTTGTCCGGCCACTAAGGTATGCGTACCCGTTTGCGTACTTGAGTGGGTTATGTTCTAAAATCGATTTTTTCATGAAATAATACATTTAAATAATAAGGAATTCAATCTTTTGAAACCGTGGCTATAATGTTCATGACTTGATTCGAGTGAATCAAAATCGATTTTTCTTCAATTGTGTCTTGTATACTTCTGTGAGAATATAAAAAATTGAACAACTCTAGAACTAGTTTTATTTGAGTCATTTGAACTAGTTATGGTTAAGATGAATAAGGTTGATATGAAAGTGTTCATATGGCTAACTTCGGTTAACTATTGTTGAGACAACAAAGGTGCACACGTTTAGGTACGGTTACTCATATATAAATGAAGACACTTTTCATTTATGTGTAACAAGCTAAGTTCGATCTAACGGTTGAAAGATATTATCTTGAGTCTAATAAGGTTTTCATCTTACAGTGAATATTGAATGCTTTGTTACCAAGGTAACATTGATTGCAAACCCTGATTCGAAGACTATATAAATGAGAACTCTAGCAACTGGGAAACCTAATCCCCACACCTCATGTGTGATATTAGTTGCGACTAGAGTCGATTCTCCTTTAACCTTAGATTTTTCCAAAACCCTGTATGTTAAAGACTTGAAGGCTTCATTGGGATTGTGAAGCCAGACCCAACTATTTTCTCTGTAGTTGCATGTTCTGATCTTGCTGTTTTCTATCGTGATTGAGTATTATCTTCTCTAAGATTTGATCGAGATTTAATCTCCGATAGGCAAGATAAAAAGAGTCACAAACATCTTCGTCTCATCGTTTGTGATTCCACAATATCTTGTTTCTTTACCATATGATTAAGATTATTGTGAGGTGATTGATCTTTCTAGGATGTTCTTCGGGAATATAAGTCTGGTATATCAATTGGTTCCTGTTCACCTTGATTTATCAAAAGATGGAACAAAACTCGTAGGTTTATCTGTGGGAGACAGATTTTACTATTCCATAAACTTTTCTGTGTGAGATAGATTGGTTTATCAAGTCTTCGAATTTGGGTTGTAGCAACTCTTAGTTGTGAGTGAGATAGCTAAGGGAATCAAGTGTGTAGAGTCCTGCTGGGATTCAGAGACGTAAGGAGCGTAATTGTACCTTGATCAGTGTGAGATTGGTTAGGGCTCAGCTACATTCCAGTCCGAAGTTAACTTGGAGTAGGCTAGTATCTGTAGCGTCTTAATACTGTGTGGTGTTCAAATCTGGACTAGGTCCCGAGGTTTTTCTGCATTTGCGGTTTCCTCGTTAACAAAACTCTTGGTGTCTGTGTTATTTCTTTTCCGCATTATATTTGTTTATATAATTGAAATATAACAGGTTGTGCGTAAGTTCAATCAATTGTGAATCTAACCTTTGGTTGTTGATTAAATTGATTGACACTTGGATATTGGTTTTTGATACCGTCCAAGTTGTTTCTTATATTAATCAGGCTCACGGATTTCTATCTGTTTGATTTGATGATTACATTAAGAAACAAAGATATAACTCTTTGATATACTTTTCTTAAGATTGAGTTTGACTGTCTAGTTGATTCTCTTAAAAGTATATTGGAGTTAGTCCATACAGATTGCTAAGCGAAATATTGGGTGTAGTTGTTAGACCCTCGCTTTTTCAAAAATAATCTTATATATCGATGATGAATTCAAATTACAACACCATGTTTCATTCGGTGGTTGCGGAAGGCTACGGTAGTAGGAATAATACTATAACTATATATATACATGCATACATATTTTTATTTTATTTTTGAAAGAAAAACAAAGAATATCAAAAAGCTAGCAAAAAGGCTAAATTAAACATTACAAGACACCGTCTTAGATCCGACTCTAGCACTGACACAACCAGGGAGATTAAATCTCCATTTTCTACGGCTATTATTAGTTGTAGCGAATTTCGTAAGGAAATCTGTTGCGTGATTACCGCTCCTATTTCTAAAGCACATCTTGATACTGCCTAAAGACTGAATTAAAAACCTACAATCCAACATAATACTGTGATCTTCCCACTTAGTAATTATTAAGTTAGGAATACTATCCATAATTTCTTGTTGTCTCCTTCACCGCAGATGAACTATCCAATGAAGAGCTTTAAGAACCAAAATAGCTTCAGCTTGAGCAGCATCTCTAATCCTTTTACCAATGTCCAGACTTCCACAAAACTATTACCCAGAAAAACAAAAGCATCAACATTTATTTTTAACCATCATATGTGAAAGGGGCTCCAAGCATGCATGATATGGCCAGTTGGCCACCATTAATTGAGAAGCAGAATCCAATTCTAGGAACAAATGATTTTGCTTCATAAAAAATAATTTTTCTATTTCTAGAACCTCGCGTTTTTAGGGGCCACTCGAAAGGATTTAGGGGCCAACAATAAAACAAAAAAGGTCACCCAAAGGAAAAATGTAGCCAGCCCTTATCTCGCGTAATTCGTAATGGCGAAATTACCCTTATATATTCGGAGGATATGATAACATTGTTATCCTCTGATTGCAATCGGAAGCCAAAATATTTTCCAGACTTCCGATTGTAGTCGGTGCAGTATTAGAATGATTTGTGTTCATTAATCGGGAGTGTACACAGCCAGCCATAACCACTTGGTTCGTGTTTTGGATGCAGCGTTAATCGGGAGTTAAATATATTACAAAACCTACCGATTATAAGCTGCCCCAAATTCAAATTTTGAAATCTACCATAAGCGGTAGATATGCTAAATACAATACCTATCGATTATTGGTTTCTCCACATTCAACTTTCGTCAAATTAGCCGTTGGAGTTTTTGGGAAAAACAAAAAGAGCCGTTGGACCCTAAACCTATATGAAGAAACTCATATCTATCACCCCAATTGCACCAAACTCTTTCCTCTCTTCAGTTTTAATTTTCATAACAAAAAACATGGATATTGATTTTGCCGAAGAAGAAGATTGTGTTATTTATAGAGCGTGGGTTGTGGTAACTGCTCATGATCGTGTTCACAAGCTCCACAAATCGGAATCCGAAGAGCAGATATGGAACCGTATCTTAATGGTATTTGAGGCCTTAGATGGTAATCGAATTCGAATATCATCCAATGACATTAAGATGAGAAAGAATGCGCTCGATAAGGAGATTGACAAACTTGAAGATGAGGAACGGTTTGTTAGGAACGCTTTTCCTTGGTGGACGTATGAAAAACGAGTAAGTATCTCTGTAACTCTAACTCACATTAACAAAAGTTAGTACTAACTTGTTACTCATTCGTAATTTCAGAGAAATCTTGCGGATCGCCGGTATGTGGACCTCTACGGGAAACGATTTGAACATGAAGGATGCTACAAAATCAAGAGGGATAATTTCTATGGTCACTGGAAGTTATGATCTGTTTTAATACTTTTATGGTCAATTAGGAGTATGGATTTAGGTGCTTTTGACGAAATTGTAAGGTTAAGGACGTTTGAACTTTATGTAATGGATGTAATCGGAGTATTATTAATATAAAAACTAGCCGATTATACGAAATCGGTAGATTATTTTGTTAAACAACCTACCGATTGTAATATTCGGTTATGTTATGAGTCAACTTTCTTTCCGATTATGGTGTTGTTTGGTTCCAGGAAACAGTTTTTTTTGTACTTGTAATATTCGGAGGATAATTTTTTTGTAAAGTTCCGAATGTACGATGGCCCAAAAATCAGAATTTAGAAAAACTTATACTTTTCAAATTTTGTCTTTGAAATAATCGGAAGTTAAATTAGTTAACAAAACTTCCGAATATGGGATGTCTAACCTTCAATATTGGCCCTTGGAACCACCTGGAGCCATGGCGTGGTTTGTTTTGAACTTGTAATATTCGGAGGATAATATTTTTGTAAAGTTCCGAATGTACGATGGCCCAAAAATCAGAATTTGGAAAAACTTATACTTTTCAAATTTTGTCTTTGAAATAATCGGAAGTTAAATTAGTTACCAAAACTTCCGAATATGGGCTGTCTAACCTTCAATATTGGCCCTTGGAACCACCTGGAGCCATGGCGTGGTTTATTTTGAACTTGTAATATTCGGAGGATAATATTTTTGTAAAGTTCCGAATGTACGATGGCCCAAAAATCAGAATTTGGAAAAACTTATACTTTTCAAATTTTGTCTTTGAAATAATCGGAAGTTAAATTAGTTACCAAAACTTCCGAATATGGGCTGTCTAACCTTCAATATTGGCCCTTGGAACCACCTGGAGCCATGGCGTGGTTTGTTTTGAACTTGTAATATTCGAAGGATAATTTTTTTGTAAAGTTCCGAATGTACGATGGCCCAAAAATCAGAATTTGGAAAAACTTATACTTTTCAAATTTTGTCTTTGAAATAATCGGAAGTTAAATTAGTTACCAAAACTTCCAAATATGGGCTGTCTAACCTTCAATATTGGCCCTTGGAACCACCTGGAGTCATGGCGTGGTTTGTTTTGAACTTGTAATATTCGGAGGATAGGTTTTTTGTAAAGTTCCGAATGTACGATGGCCCAAAAATCAGAATTTGGAAAAACTTATACTTTTCAAATTTTGTCTTTGAAATAATCGGAAGTTAAATTAGTTACCAAAACTTCCGAATATGGGCTGTCTAACCTTCAATATTGGCCCTTGGAACCACCTGGAGCCATGGCGTGGTTTGTTTTGAACTTATAATATTCGGAGGATAGGTTTTTTGTAAAGTTCCGAATGTACAATGGCCCAAAAATCAGAATTTGGAAAAACTTATACTTTTCAAATTTTTCTTTGAAATAATCGGAAGTTAAATTAGTTACCAAAACTTCCGAATATGGGTTTTCTAACCTTCAATATTGGCCCTTGGAACCACCTGGAGCCATGGCGTGGTTTGTTTGAACTTGTAATATTCGAAGGATAATTTTTTTGTAAAGTTCCGAATGTACGATGGCCCAAAAATCAGAATTTGGAAAAACTTATACTTTTCAAATTTTGTCTTTGAAATAATCGGAAGTTAAATTAGTTACCAAAACTTCCGAATATGGGCTGTCTAACCTTCAATATTGGCCCTTGGAACCACCTGGAGCCATGGCGTGGTTTGTTTTGAACTTGTAATATTAGAAGAATAATTTTTTTTGTAAAGTTCCGAATGTACGACGGCCCAAAAATCAGAATTTGGAAAAACTTATACTTTTCAAATTTTGTCTTTGAAATAATCGGAAGTTAAATTAGTTACCAAAACTTCCGAATATGGGCTGTCTAACCTTCAATATTGGCCCTTGGAACCACCTGGAGCCATGGCGTGGTTTGTTTTGAACTTGTAATATTCGAAGGATAATTTTTTTGTAAAGTTCCGAATGTACGATGGCCCAAAAATCCGAATTCGGAAAAACTTATACTTTTCAAATTTTGTCTTTGAAATAATCGGAAGTTAAATTAGTTACCAAAACTTCCGAATATGGGCTGTCTAACCTTCAATATTGGCCCTTGGAACCACCTGGAGCCATGGCGTGGTTTGTTTTGAACTTGTAATATTCGGAGGATAATTTTTTTGTATAGTTCCGAATGTACGATGGCCCAAAAATCAGAATTTGGAAAAACTTATACTTTTCAAATTTTGTCTTTGAAATAATCGGAAGTTAAATTAGTTACCAAAACTTCCGAATATGGGCTGTCTAACCTTCAATATTGGCCCTTGGAACCACCTGGAGCCATGACGTGGTTTGTTTTGAACTTGTAATATTCGGAGGATAGGTTTTTGTAAAGTTCCGAATGTACGATGGCCCAAAAATCAGAATTTGGAAAAACTTATACTTTTCAAATTTTGTCTTTGAAATAATCGGAAGTTAAATTAGTTACCAAAACTTCCGAATATGGGCTGTCTAACCTTCAATATTGGCCCTTGGAACCACCTGGAGCCATGGCGTGGTTTGGTTTGAACTTGTAATATTCGGAGGATAATTTTTTTGTAAAGTTCCGAATGTACGATGGCCCAAAAATCAGAATTTGGAAAAACTTATACTTTTCAAATTTTGTCTTTGAAATAATCGGAAGTTAAATTAGTTACCAAAACTTCCGAATATGGGCTGTCTAACCTTCAATATTGGCCCTTGGAACCACCTGGAGCCATGACGTGGTTTGTTTTGAACTTGTAATATTCGGAGGATAATTTTTTTGTAAAGCTCCGAATGTACGATGGCCCAAAAATCAGAATTTGGAAAAACTTATACTTTTCAAATTTTGTCTTTGAAATAATCGGAAGTTAAATTAGTTACCAAAACTTCCGAATATGGGCTGTCTAACCTTCAATATTTGCCCTTGGAACCACCTGGAGCCATGGCGTGGTTTGTTTTGAACTTGTAATATTCGAAGGATAATTTTTTTGTAAAGTTCCGAATGTACGATGGCCCAAAAATCAGAATTTGGAAAAACTTATACTTTTCAAATTTTGTCTTTGAAATAATCGGAAGTTAAATTAGTTACCAAAACTTCCGAATATGGGATGTCTAACCTTCAATATTGGCCCTTGGAACCACCTGGAGCCATGGCGTGGTTTGTTTTGAACTTGTAATATTCGGAGGATAGGTTTTTTGTAAAGTTCCGAATGTACGATGACCCAAAAATCAGAATTTGGAAAAACTTATACTTTTCAAATTTTGTCTTTGAAATAATCGGAAGTTAAATTAGTTACCAAAACTTCCGAATATGGGCTGTCTAACCTTCAATATTGGCCCTTGGAACCACCTGGAGCCATGTCGTGGTTTGTTTTGAACTTGTAATATTCGGAGGATAGGTTTTTTGTAAAGTTCCAAATGTATGATGGCCCAAAAATCAGAATTTGGAAAAACTTATACTTTTCAAATTTTGTCTTTGAAATAATCGGAAGTTAAATTAGTTACCAAAACTTCCGAATATGGGATGTCTAACCTTCAATATTGGCCCTTGGAACCACCTGGAGCCATGGCGTGGTTTGTTTTGAACTTGTAATATTCGGAGGATAGGTTTTTTGTAAAGTTCCGAATGTACGATGGCCCAAAAATCAGAATTTGGAAAAACTTATACTTTTCAAATTTTGTCTTTGAAATAATCGGAAGTTAAATTAGTTACCAAAACTTCCGAATATACCACACAAATCATTATCATTTGAACTTGTCTAACTTAGTTACCCAAACAAATTTCCGAATGTACAACAAAAATCATTGTCATTTATCTGCTCTTCTTTACTTTACGACCGTGACTACCTCCCAGTCCTGCACGACCACGGGTTTGAGCACCTTCAGTTGGAGCAGCTTCAGTTGGAGCAGCTTCAGCGCTCGATGAAGCTCGAGTTCTTTTACCCGTCTTTGATACTGCCACCTTGGGCTGATGCCTCTTCGTGACTTTCTCCCCAAACTGGGCAGCATAATCTTCGTTATCCATATTATCAACTAGATCTATAGCCTCTTTAATCTTCTCAGCTGGCATGGGATCTCCGCTCTTCAGGCATGCAGTTAACATTTTGGAAACACGCTTGAACCTATTCACCTGTTTTTTATACGTAATGACATAACATCAAACGGTAATTACCTAAGATTTATAGGAATAATATAAAATGAACAAAAATATAAGAACACGCACCAGTCTATCATAACCAGCTGGTTTTTCTTTGATGATACAATTATAACTTGAACCCGCCGCAGTAGTGTTGGATTTGATTTCACGGATAACCAAAGGGTGTGATACCTTGTTATACCAACTCATATAGTCTGGAGAATTTTTATCACCTCGGGTGGTTCGTCTACCAGTGTCGATAATGAAGTCATTCCTCTTATCCCAGTTATCAAGAACATTAGGTGGGCCTGTGTGAACAATCGTGAGATTATCACCACTAGAAGAGCACAACTCCAACTCCAATTTGTAGTAATCCCCCATTTTCTACACAGGTTGCTGTTGTATATACCGTGTTGTCGCATCACCCTAGAGGGGTTATACATCACATATCCCGTGGGGTGCCATAACGGTCCAAAATAAAGGGACAAGTCCGACCGAACATTTATATGCCCACTGGATCGATCGTCCTTGTATGGATCAAAGCATACGTCTGAGGCCTTCAATTGGTCCAAAATCTCCCTCATGCGAATCAACTGCTTCTCTTTTGTCCTAGAACGGTTGTCTTCAAATATATACTTTGTTCCTCTAGGAGTACCTTTGCACCACCCCGGGTTCTCTCCGGCCAACTTCAGGATAGGGAAGTGGTCATAGATCCATGCCTATATACATAAGAAACCAAGTTTTAGTAAATAGATTGTGTATATTCGGTAGTAATTTCCAAACTTTATTTCCGATTATATATAATCGGAAATAAAACTGAATACCTATCCGCCGAATACCAAACATTCAGAAATAGAGATGGATCATTTCCCACCGAATATGCGTCATTTGGAGTTCAGTAACCTATAGTTTTTCTGGCCTGTATATTCGGTAGTAATTTCCAAACTTTATTTCCGATTATATATAATCGGAAATAAAACTGAATACCTATCCACCGAATACAAAACATTCGGAAATAGAGGTGGATCATTTCCTAACGAATATGCGTCATTTGGAGTTCAGTAACCTATAGTTTTTTCTGGCCTGTATATTCGGTTCTAATATCAAAAGAATATTTCCGATTGTATATAATCGGAAAACAAAGTAAGTACCTAACCACCGAATACCAAACATTCGGAAATAGAGATGGATAATTTCCTACCGAATATGCGTCATTTGGAGTTCAGTAACCTATAGCTTTTCTGGCCTGTATATTCGGTTCTAATATCAAAAGAATATTTCCGATTGTATATAATCGGAAAACAAAGTAAGTACCTAACCACCGAATAACCAACATTCGGGAAAAGAGATGGATAATTTCCTACCGAATATGCGTCATTTGGAGTTATGGATATGCATCATATGTATTGTCTACTGAATAACTATAGAGTGAGTTATAGAGTTAAAGAAAAAACCTGCAATAGAGCCACATTCCCGGCAACTTGGCAGGTTCCTAGCCTCGAAGCCTTTCTCAACTCTTCCATCAAGAATGCTAGGCATGCCGTGCCCCAAGAATAGTCACCGACTTCATGGAGAGGATCCAAAAGTTGTATAAGGTTGGCGTCGATCCGGTTTCCAGAAGTATTGGGGAATATGACACATCCCAATACACAAAGGAGATATGCGGTGGCAGCGTGGTTCACTTGCTCATCAGTTAACGTTCCATTCTTTTCCTTCTCCAAGGTGCCTCGAAACATATTCATCAAAGCTGTAATGTTGATCTGTCTTGTTCTGTAACTTGCATGCCTCCTAAACTCTGTTGTTGTTGTCTCTTCATCCCAACCTAAGCACTTTTTAGTTAGAGCATAAAGTTGTGCCCAACTTAACTGCTTTGTGTAGTTAAACTTCACAGCTGTGCCTTGGTCGGGAAGGTTAAGAATCTGCACAACATCATCCGGAGTAATCGTCATCTCCCCAAACGGCATATGGAAAGTATAGGTCTCAGGATACATTCTCTCCACGAACGCCGATATGGCCACACGATCATGTTCCAACAATGAATTCTCGGCGGCATTAGCTAACCCCGAGTTGGCAACAATTGACTTGAACCTTTCACATTCACCGGATAAAGGCCACGCAAGAATTTTTGTTGGTGCGGCGGTAGGTTTGAGTAGACGGACCGCATCTTGATGATCCTATTAAAGTACATAAAAAAAAATCCTTAATACAAATATTACGATATAACACATAGACAATACATTAATAAAAAAATAGTAATTTTATTACCTCGGTTTCGTATATTTCTCTGGCCCGTGAGTCTTTGTATCCAAATAGCAATTTTCCTCCATCCGCCGGTAGCCCAAGAATTGTGCCTGCTAGAATACCCTTCTTCTTCAAGTGCTGAGGGACAAGATGTGATGCTTTCTTAGCAATATCCTTCTTTACACCATCTTTTCCTTTTTTGGCTTTTTGGATACCACTTGGTTGTCCTTCTTCTTCTACTCTTGGCACTGGATCAACTGGTTCAATTTCATGGTGGGGTTTAACTTGTGGAGCAGTTGGTTCTGCACTTTGTTGAGCACCCCTTGTTCACTGCCTTGTTGTTATACACTTTGTTCAGCACTTGGTTGCACTCTTTGTTGACTGCTTTGTTCTTGTAAGCTTTGTTGAGCACTTGAATTATCTTTGGCGCTCCTTTCCCTCCTAGCCCTAGCTGTCACTTTCTTCCTCCTTTCTCGACTTTGTCTAAACAACAAATAAAGGAACAATATTTACAAACTATACAATCGGAAGACAAAGTATGGAAATATAACCCGAATGAACACATTCGGAAGTAAAAAGACACATACTGTTCCCGAATACAAAACAATCGAAATATAACTAAACATGTTTACAACCGAATATGCATCAATTGGAGTTCAGAAGCTGTAAATTTTTCATCCTACACAATCGGAAGACAAAGTGCACATCTATAACCCGAATGTACAAATTCGGAAGTAAGAAGACACATATTTTTTCCGAATGAAAAACAATCGAAATATAACTAAACATGTTTACAACCGAATATTCATCAACTGGAGTTCAGAAACTCTAAAATTTTATCCTACACGATCGGAGGTATAAAACATTATATTGTCTTCCGAATAAATACTGGCCCCAAAATGGGATTTTTCCTATATCAGAAATTTTGAGATTTTTTCAATATATACATTCGGTAGTGAGTGTTCTTCCGAATACTCTGTGTCTACTTAAATATATTCGGTAGCCAAAAAATTCATTAAACTACCGATTATTAGCAGTTTGTATCCAGGAAGATATGACCACCAATATTCGGCAGATAATCATCAAATCTTTCTCCCGAATACTGTCGATGTTCTTGAGAAATGAAGAACACGACTACATTCGGAAGTAAATGAGCATGAATATCGTCCGAATCTGGATAAATAACCGAAAACCCTAGAATTTTTTTTTCTCGATTCGACGAATTAAAGCGAAATAAACACCAAAAATGATAGATTCTTACCTAATTGGGGACATTTGAAGTTGACGAAGTGTTTGACTATCGGAATCGCCACCACCGACTACATTGCCGGGTACTTGTTCTTCGCGTTCTTCGCGTTCTTCTTCATTTGCAGCAAGAATTTCTTTATTTCTTGCTAAAATCCCAATCTTTGGATCGATACCCCGAGCAACATTTTGGTTCTAGGTCTGTGGGTTTCATTTCCCTTATCCATTGTTTTATAAACGAATCGACGATGTTTTGATTTTACGATTCGCGGCGATGTTTCGGTTGAACGAGGAAAGTTTTTTTTCTTCCACAATCGGAAGATATGAAACTGGAAGAAGAAGAGTTGAAATGAGTAGAATTTTTTTTGATTTTGTTTTTATACGGTTTTACCAGAAGGGCATTTATGTAACTTCAATATCATATAGGGTACCCCTTAACTAGAGTTTTTGGATGGGTATAAATTGATGGCCCCTAAATCCTTTTGAGTGGCCCCTAAAAACGCGAGGTTCTAGAAGTGGAAAAATACATTTTCAAGACCTATCCAAACGCACGCTATGTCAAACAACATTTACTTCTTAGTATTCTCTCACTTTTTAGTCCATTGTCATTGATTTTATCAAGTTTTCAGATTGTTGACTTGTAGCAACGCACCAAATCACTCTTTCTTTCACAAATTTTTGAAGAGCACGAGATTCACGCACGTGCAAGTAACGAGAAACTAATTAATATCGCTTTTTTAAATGCCCAACCAGGATTTAAACCTAACTCTAACCAAGGGTTACCAATCAAGAGTTAGAGAAAGAGAGAGAGAGATAAATATGAAAACTGTGCATTCAAAATCAAAAGAGGAAAAATAAAAACCCTAGTTTGATCCATTAAATCTTGAATGAAATTGATGAATAAAATCTTTAAAAAGTTATAGAAAGATGAAATTGGTTCAGATTTGAATGGAAACCCTAAAAAGAATCGCAAGAAGAGACTCTAATTGTTATCCGATCCTATATCGTCATTACGTATTTGCTTTGTCATTTACAGGAGGTTGAAGAAGAAAAAAATTATTAGCATGATTGAAGTTTTGATTTTGAATTAGGAGGATAACAGATTGAATATTTTTTGATCTAGGTTAACTTTTAGGGCTTACAAAAATGGGAATATTAGATGGGTTTGAAGGAACTGGTATAGAAGTTGATTGTAGTGTTGGTACTATAGTTTGGGTTAGAAGAAGAAATGGTTCATGGTGGCCTGGAAAGATACTTGGTGCTGATGAACTTGCTGATTCTCATCTAATGTCACCAAGATCAGGAACTCCTGTCAAACTTCTTGGTAGAGAAGATGCAAGTGTGTAAGTTCTTAAAATTCTTTTCTTTATTTTTTCTGTATGTTTGTTTCGCTGCCTTTAATGTTTTAGCTAAAAGAGTACCACTTCAAACTCACTGAATAACTGTATCAGATCAAAACAAACTAATAGGCAGAAATAAAATAATCAACCTTCTGTGTAGTCCTTTAAAGGTAATGGGATTCTTGATTGATCAGATAAATTTGAGGCTTTTCTGTTATGGGTATTGATTGTAGGTTTTGGTTTCGGCCTTAGTTGCATGTATTATCATAGAGCTGATAAACTAAAACTTGAGAATTGAATTTGCGTTGCTAGGGATTTACACCATTCCAAAAGTAATTGTAAACAATAGGTTGCAGCGATTTTATTTTTAATTTAATCTTAAATTATACCAGTAAGTGCCTTATGATGACTTGATAGACAAAGGCGACACTCTTATATGCTACTAAGGATGTTATTTCCAGTTCAATAGACAAAGGCGACACCCTAAGTGCACATTGCTCCGTTTGTGTTCCTTCTCCTTCTCCTTCTCCTTGTAACATATTACATATCTGTGTCATGACATTAAACTAGCTAAAACTTCATATTTGAACTAGTGTTACTGTTAATATTGGTGATAGGGTAGTTGTTTGGTGTGCTGGCTTATCACGAAAAGTTGAAGCTTGATATCTGATCCTTCTTTGCAGTTATATTCCGTCACCTTTCTATATCCTTGTTAAAAACGTTAATCCTGAAACCTAATCAATTTTTAATATTTTTAGTAGTCACAAACCTGGTGCACCTTTCTCCGCTAGAAATTCACGCAACACTTCGAAAGCACTTCATAAGCAGCTATTATTAGTAGCTTCTGCCTGTGTTGTGTTAAATGTTACATCTTTATACATTAGTGAATTATTATATTATTGTACTGTTACCTATGTTAAGGCTCCCTATTGTGTATCTGGAATCCAGAGGATAGTCTTTGTTACTTGTTATAGTCCAACGGAGGTTGTTTCTTGATCTGCGCTGGTACTTCTCGGGGTTCCTGATTGATGTTTCGGTAGAATCACCGGCACCTTCCTCAGTTTGTTTCATTTCGCTTCTCTTTGTAAAAAACCTTTTGAGAGGATTACTATATTATAAAGAGTCATCAGCCCCATAAACTTTTTCGAAAAAACAAGACTTACCAGTCTGTGCGCATCCCATGATTAATGTAATGTTGCTTGCATAAGTTTCATTTTATGCCTGATCTCTATAAAAACAGTGCATTGGTTCACTATATATGCCACATATCCTGTCACTATTCAAGATGCAGATAATCTGTCTTGTAATGCCAGGGTGCATATTACCGGTTTTCTTTAGCATACTTTTTGAATGGTTGCTGCAGTCCCCACTTTTTCTCTGTAAATTTTCTATATTTTGTAAATATCTGTAATTCCATTAATTACCTGATCTGTGGTATTTGTTTTTTAGGGATTGGTACAATTTAGAGAAATCCAAGCGTGTAAAGGCATTTCGGTGTGGGGAGTTTGATGATTGTATTGAAAAAGCTGAATCTTCACAGGGTGCTCCCATAAAGAAAAGAGAGAAATATGCACGTCGAGAGGATGCTATTCTTCATGCTCTTGAGCTTGAGAAGCAGCAGTTGGAGAGGAAGCAGCAGAAGTTAGGTAATGCAAATAATGCAAGGACTAAAGTGCACATTGGTGTGAAGAAAGAGATGGGTATTCCTCTGGGGAAGTTAGGTAATATTAATTGCAAACTATTAAATCTTAAGTCACAAAATGGACTGGGCTCGTCTGAGGAGAACACAGAAAATTCTTTGCATGCCCAAAAACATAAAAATGGGAAACGATTGAGCTTGCAAAATGGTAAGTGTGAAACGACACCTCGGGTGGGAGGTTTGCAGGACTTTGAGCAAAGGGCTACCTCATCAAGTGGGTTTCGAAGTGCAGAAGGTGCCAACTATGGTAGCATTAAAAACTCGTTCAGCTTAAAAAGGAAAAGAACACCAGTTGCTGTAATTGATGAATCCCCTGTAAAAAAACACGATATGCATCATCCTCCTATTCAAGTACTGCAAAGCAGTGCAAAGCTGCTTGCATCTAACTCTTTGCAGTCTAATGGTGGTGCTGCTTCTGAAGAAAAGGAGCGGACAGGAGGGGGTACCCAAGCAAAAAGAAGCCAATTTGTCTATCTTTCAGCTGTGCCAAGTGATAAACATAGGGAATTTCCTTCAGATCAGATGGAGATATCTCCATCTCAGTTTGAAACAGAAAGCAGTGATGATTCGTCCACAGAGGACGACAGTTCTTCTGGCTTAATAGAAGGGGTGGAATCTGATTTTTCTGAGAGAGATTATCTAAATGGAGACATGGATGAACAGACAGGTGTTTTTTCAGGTTAGGTTTAAACACATGTTTTTTTTATATTACTTGGACCCTTTACATTTACCAAACTGCCTGCTTTTTCTCGTTACATGCTATCTGGTTGCATGGTATTTCCTTGCTTCTAATCTGATAAGGGAAAATGAAGTCTGTTTTTTGAGTATAGTTATCTTTTCAATTTTATTGAGCATCGAAAAATCAGTTATGCCTTAGTATGTAATATAGATATGTTAACAAGTGTATAACATATTTAAAATGGAACTCGTTTTCTTTTCTTCTATTTTCTAGAGGGTGTTTACAGATTTTTTTGTAGGTTTAGATCGACAGAAGAAAAATTTGTTGAGGAATAAAAATTTTGGTAGTCCTTGCACATTTCTCAGTTCTTACAGTATAAGCTTTAAAAGCAACAAATGTATTTTGGTTTGGGTAGTAGTTGGTGAAAACATTTCACAGCTCTTGAAGCATGATTAAATGGAATCGCAAATCAATTGAGAAACAGGCCCATTGCCAGACTACTTTTTGTACCACCACAACAAAATGAAGAAGGTCACTTCTCTGAAAGAAGGTGGCATGTATTACTTTTGTTGTTTCACTAGTTGTCCCATCACCGCCTTTTGTTATTTCCTTTATTTTGCTTTTCAGTGTTTGTGTGGTCAGACCCCATTATAGTAATCCTGGCTCTGTATTCCTATGTTGACACGCTATTTTGCATTGGCTGCACAGGTTCTGTCCCCATTGACACGGGACCAAGACATTTTGGAAGACTTGTAAATAATTACCGAGTTCGGAGGGCAAGCATGAATAATGAGGATCTAGAGTGGTCTGCATCTACGACTCACATGTCTCATCTTCGTCCTCGTGCCCAAATCGGTGCTGGTACTTATGCTGGTGGGGTATCTAAGTGGCAACTGAAAGGTAAAAGAAATAGTCGCAATTTATCGAAGAGACCCATGGAAATGGATGGAGGTATTTATAATGGATTAAATAGAGGCAGTCAGTTTGAAGGTAGGGGAAGGAATAGTTCATGTGAAAGGTCTTTGGGGCAGGGCTTCTACCAAGGTGAGGGTGATTTTAGTTATGATTATGACGGAGGTGATTTGTTTGACAAGAATCCAATTCACAATCAAGATTTGGGGTATGGCAAAAGATACCAACCAATGTTGAAAGCAAAAACAGAAGATATTGCTTCGGATGATGATTTCGTTTGGGGTATGGATGGTCTATCTCGGGCACCGGTAAAAAGATACTGGGATGAGTCAGAAGAGTGTTATGATCCGATATATGTTGGCCACCACCAATTTGGTAGTCGGAGGAAATCCAAGTTGGTAGATGTGGATTTGATGGTTCAAGCAACAAGTTATCAAGGAGAGCATGTCCCACTGGTTTCTCTAATGAGCAGATTGAATGGTAAGGCAATTATAGGGCACCCTGTTCAGATTGAAATCATTGGAGACGACTCAACTGATCTTATCCTTTCCAGAAATAATGATTTCTATGAGGAAGCCACAGAAAAGGATGGCAGTGCAGCACTTACACCTGTTTGGAGGACTGCACGGAGAACCGTGATGCATCGAATCCCACATCCTCATCCTTCGAAAGCTTTGGAAAAGAAGTACCCGGAGAAGTTACTCGAAAAAGTAAATTTGTCCAGTCAAAGAACAGGAATGTTGTCCTCAATTGCCACACAGCAGAAACTCAATAGACTTTCTAATCAGAAAGGTATGAACAGGTTGACTAAAGCACATGATGATGAACTTACAACCATAACATGCATTCCCGTGAAACTTGCGTTCAGTAGGTTAACGGAAGCAGTTGGTAGACCTCCGTCTAGAACAGCAAACCCTACTAACGACGATATAGAGAGAAGACCATCATAACCCCTCAATGTTAATTGCTCTGATGGGTGCAATAATCTTGTACTTGGGATAATCTTGTACTTCAATTGCAGTAAGGTGGTGCCATCATCTAACTATTTTAGGTGTCGATGGTGAGACTTCTATCTCATGTGCGTGAAGAAAAGGCAGTTTTATCCAAATCAAAGGCACGTGATTCTTGTGCCGGCATATATCCAATTTCCTTGGTTGGATATTGAGGCTGTTGGGTGAATTAGGGTTTGCATGCAGATGATAATGCTAATCCCTTCAGTTGGGAATAGCGCCGCCACTCCACACCAAGAACTTGTAAGAGAGCCCAGTCCAAAAATACCAATAGTTATTTTTCTTATTTCTTTCATATATCTGAATTCAAAGGGACTTGCTAACTCATGTAAAGTAGTTTTACTGCAACCTCTTTTTTAGTACAGACTACAGATTACTTTAATTAGTTTGTTTATTGAAATACACAAGATAGAGACAACATTCACAAGATATGAAGTTGGCGGTTTTATTCGTGCCTTCACGTTTTGATTCCATGTTTGTTATCACAATTTTATTTTATTGATTATTGAAAAGGAGAAATTTATTTATGGGTTCTATTAGTCAAGGGTTACATAGTTTAGGCATGTAGTATGTAGTATTTCCGGTCTTTACAATCGCATAAATAAACATTAGTCCGAACAAAAATCATAAGCATTAACTTCTGACCGACTTGTTTGATAAGATCTTATCCCCTTGATAGTGTAGATGTTCCTGCGAGTTTTGATTCATGATACTTGCATAGCTCATGATCTTGGTTATTTCTTGATCCCGGTGTCTTCGTCCACAGTTGGTGTAGCACACAACAGTTTAGCTAGCCCAATACTCGTTGTTTGTGTGATGATGGTAGATCCGGAGTGTGTAGGTTTTGAAGCCTTCATCACTGACTATCCACGAGAATAACCAAAGTTTTGACGAATACTTCAGAGTATGAACCTTGAAGTGATACATTGGGTTCATGGTGGTTGTGTAGCCGATCGGTTGGTGGATTGGTAGTTGTTGCTGCTGTGATGTGGTGTATGTCTCCTGGCCTCACCTTTTGTGAGCACCATTTGTCGTTGTTGTTGATGTGAAACTTTCATAGAGGAATCTTGTTATTGATGGTTCGCAGAACCTAAACTATCCTTAGTACTACTAATAAACTTGTTTAGCAACATAGAAGAAAAAAACACAAACAGAAATACCGGTTGATGATTACAGTCATTCTCAAACCGGTTGGCGATGTTGCATCAATTATTATATTTGTTCCCTGACTTCAGCTGCCTATGTGGGGGTGATGTTGTGTTGATCCGCGAACTTGAAGATAAACAAAGGGTGGAATGCCTTCTTCTTCAACGAATTTCCACAAGAAAAGACAAATTTTAAAAAGACCAATGTCCTGCTTCAATAAGTTGCCAACCCTAGTTGGTAGACTAAGTACCCGCCGGAGGTAAGAAAACTTGATATCAATACAGTTATCATCCCTACTTGGTAAACAAAGTACCCGCTTGAGAAGCTTGTCGTAGCGAAAAGGGCGCAACAGACTGAAGATGGTAGTTTTGGTTGCTGATGATGGTGATGGTGCGGAGCTGATTTATTGATGTCACCTCGTAGTAACCGAGTGTAAACAAATCCTGCAGAATGATCCCAAGATAGGGCATGGTAGAGACCATAACATGAAAGTAAACCTAAAGAAGAACTAGAACATGGTGTCATGACACATTTATTTATATAGAGGAAGAGAAAAGTTGACCTAACATTATGCGTGAGTTCGCGCACTATTTATTGGACTGTCAAAATCTGGAGTTTCTTTTGATAGTCCCTCCAGGCATTACTCATTTTGCATGCGAGAGTTAGGTCCTGCCAACATCTCGCATTTCTTCTCAAAAGGTCTCAACGAACCTCTCTCCAACGATTGAGAGGTCCTATCCCGGCTGTGGTTGCTTTTGAATTGGTTTGATTGGGGTTTCAACCAAGCTTTGACAGCTTACACTACTTGTTGTTTTGATGGCCGTTGATTTGACTTTACCATATTTGATAGCAACTCGCTGTGACACACGGGTTTGTAGTAAGACGTGGCTTGGAACTGGAGTATGAATTCTAAACAGCCGCGCCATAGGTATTGGTGTTGTGTAAGAGTTCTTTTTATCCGTCAGGTTAGACAAGCTTGATATATATTTTAGCTCGTGACATTGTCTGCTTTTCTTTTGTTATGGCAGTAAAGTTTACAGATGAATTATTGAACGATGGGGTCCACTTCACACTGGAGGGGCCAATGTCTTCTGCTAGTCGACTAGGCACTGAGCCTTGTCGAGATGACTCGGAAACATTCAAGGCGTCGATTCTCGGTTTCCCTCCATATACAACATGGAGATTACAATTATTGGTTTTCCAGTTTGAAACAGTGGTAGGCCACGAATCCGATGTTAGTATCCATTAATATATCTAGGGAGGGGACTATAAGGACAAATTCCAGAGATTTGAGCCAATGATTTCGTCTTTCCAAGATGTAGAAACTTAACCCAATTCCTGAAATCCATTAGAGATGATGCTACCCCTCATAAACTGAATATGGGTATTTTTATTTTTTTTCTTTTCGTTTTCTTCATGGCTAGAAGTAGCCAAAAAAGTAGATTATTGTTAATTAAGTTAGGTATAGCAAAGAACCACCAAAAACATAATATTGCAAAATACGAGAGTGATTAATCTAGCAATGGAAACTGAAATAAAACCGATTGAGAAATGAAATCCAAACCCAAACTAGGGCATCCTCTCTTGATGGGTGGAGATAGTTTGATTCCTATCAAACTAAATTGCAAATAGAAAAACACTACTACCAGTTTGACAAATTCAATTCCTTTGTTTCATCTCATGTGAATAATTGGTTTCAACTTTTTGATAGGTTTAATCAAGATTGGTATTTTCAGATTCCACAAACAAGGTGATTGATGAAGAAAAAGGTTATTAATACTTTGGAAGCACACAACTCTAATCCTAAGTGAGGTATTTTGTTGAAAGTTGGGTCAACAACTCTTTGAGAAATTACTTCGATTAGAAGAAAATATATAAAATTATGCAAAGGATTAGACAAACCTTGTACGTGATCCTCATCATTTTTAATTAAATCCAGCGAATTATTTACCTCAAGTATATCGTGGTCCTCTATCAAACTATTTGAAAGCTTTTCTATATCAATCTCTGCTTCGATCGAAATCTCAACATCATTATAATCCTTGGCAAACTCAATTGGGTCTTCCACGACTTCAATCAATTTGGTTTCATTCTCAATCTCTTCAACAATCTCGTCATCGGAATCGGAATCTTCCTTCAAAAAGTCTAGTTCATTGGTGCACATCCTAATATTTTTGTTTGACTATGGTACACCATTTATCACAACGGTTATATCATTTTCATTCTTATCCTTTTGAATAGGCGAGTGATCGTTATTATGATCCGGAGTTGGAATAACTTTACCACCATTACAAGAAATTTCGAAAGGTTTCTCATCTTCATCAGAATCTTCGTCAACCTCATCATCTTCCATATCCCAGCGACGTTGAAGTTCGGTTCGTATGGCTTTATCAATTTCTTGAAGAGTCTCTTCTGATGCTTCATCTTCTTCCATTTGATTGCATCTCTTATAGAGTTTTCTGATGTTTACACGTTTTCCACCATTTCTCACATTAGAGTACCTAGACTGCAACTCTTCCCTTTGAATGGGAGAAATATGATCGGGTTTGGTTACTCTATCATAAGTTTTAAGTTCAAAACTCTTTGTCGTTTGCGCATTACTAGAAAACAACTGATTAGAAGTATAACTATCCTTCCATCCTCGTGATTGTTCACTTACATGCTTGTCATAAGGTTGTTGACATGTATGATAATATACATAAGGTTCCATCGGTTTTGTATCTCTATCCTATACATGGGTGAAGCCCTAGCATACACACACACACACACACACACACACACATTCAGAGATAGGATATATGGATCAAAAATGACTTCTATGACTATTAGTAAAGCCTATAAGCACACAGGTTCACCAACGAATTTACGATTTTTGTCTTTTTCAAAAATCCACCGTCAACACTTACATACCAAGAAAATTAGTTCACTCCAGACTTTTCGGTCTTGGTTGTAGTCTTTCTTGATCCAGTAGCTTTCTTACATAACTAATAACAACTATATGATCAAGAGTCTTCGGTTGAGCAGAAATTTCAGGGAATAAAGCCAAGTAAAACCTTGCAAATGCATAAGAACAGAAGTTCACCTAATTTTAGAGAAAGTGTGTTAGAGAATTACTCAGTTGAACCCACCAAGCGTTGGTATGTCAAATTTGGTTGTCATCTTTTAGCTCCAGAACTTGAGGTCGTTTGATTTGATTACTAGAGTTAATTTCGTTAGGTTAGACTAGGAACAATAGAAATGTTGAGACTCGCTCGTGTTACTCTGAACAACCTCAAAACGTATCGACATCAACGAACACATCATCCTTCCAGTCGAGGTTAGTAATGCTGACTTGAATTATTTCACTTTTATTTATGTTTTTTTTCAAGTCGTTTAGATTGAAAACATGCATACGAAGTTTATTTATGTATCTCTAGCATTGGTGACTTGATCATTTCATTATTATCAAAGTGTCAAGGAAGCACATACTAGTTGTTTTACACAACTTTGGTATATTTATTGGGTTATAAAGTATAGTTTAGCCATTTGAACTTTGTAGATTAGACATAACACTAATTGATAACTCGTTGTTAGTTAGTGTGTTGAACTTTTGGGTTGACTCCTTACCCTAAAGACTATGTTTAACAACATGAAATAGACTTACGAAACTTGTTTCAAAGCTGAAAGGAATCAAGATTTATATTCTAAGACCGACCATTTAAACAAGGATCTCTAGTAGGATCTATCCTTTAACAAGGATCTCTACTAGGACCGGTCCCAAGGATCACTACTAGGACAGGTCCCATGGATCCCTAGTAGGACCAGTCCTTAGGTTAACTAAAATAGACGTTTTCGGTTTAGCTATTATCTTAGAGTTTACATAGATATCGTAAATGTAGTTTGGTTAGTTAACACGGAAAGTTCATAAGACGCCGACATAGTATTTCAACATGTGTTAAACTCTTATTACTTAACGTTTAAGTATTTCCCTTAATACTTAAGGTGAGATCCCGAAACGGAAATATTCTAAATATCTTTTTGATATTCGGAATTTTTATGCTTTTCATAACCTAATGGATAAGCATATGTCTAGTTTCTATATTAGTAAAATATATGTTATATGCTATCTAATATTAGTTGTGATCATTTAAGAGAAATTTCGGAACATGAGTTGGTTACAGTTGAAATTTAACAAAATCGAAAATAAATAATTATTAAATATCTTTAGTATTTTCGGATTTGGTAATTATTTGTTGTTCAAACTATCTTAGTTTATGAATAGTGGAGCTTGTAATTCTTACAATCGTATCTCCTATATACACTTAACTAACCGTTTGTGTGGAAAGCCCACTGGAGTATTTTGTGATAATCGTTCGAGAGGAGAGTATCCTGATTAGGTGAAATATACACGCTTTGTTTAAAGACTTATGTGGGATCAAAGAAGCTCTAGTAGTACCGTGGGTGGGAAACTAATAAACGTATTTTAGTTTTTGCTTATTGATTTGACTGACTAACAGTAAAGTTGAATCGTGATAGATCTAGTTTGTTTATTCTGTATTTTTCTCTTCTGATATAAGGTCACTCGAACTAGTTCAAGGATCAACAATTTCAGATCTGCTTTATTGCATTTAGATATGAAGATAGGGCTTTTGATCATCCACTGTTAGCATACTTCATTCCGTGTGTGATCGATCATTAGTGGAATCAAGTTGCTTGTGCGGGTAGTTTGAAGACTGGAAGATTGAAGACTAGATGTGATCTTTGTAATAACTTCGTGCATATTGATTGATTGGGATCCAACAGATGCTTATCTCTAATAGACTTTAAAGCTTGTTGTATAGATCAAAAATCTATCTAGGTATTTTTCTTTGAGATCTACTTTGATAGTTTGTGATCTAAGATTGATTATTTCGGTAATATTGATCATAGTTGATTTATCCAGACAAAGGAGTTTATATTAATTAAACGGAAAAACCTTTGTACTCAACTATATATCCAATTAACCTTTTGATCTAGGAGATTGATAGAGAGGTAACTGAAACTGGTTAGTCCATTACTGTTTCAGATTATAATTCAAATGAGTTGAGTTGCTAAAGTCTTCACAGCAAGTGAAGCTACTTAAGATAGAGTCACGTGCGTAGACCAAATTGGTTGTAGGCGCAGGGATATTGAAGGAACTGGGTAAGTTTGAGTTAGATTACTTGGTCTCAACTATACAAAGTTGTAGTAGTCTTTGTATAGCGGCTTAATTCTGAGAGTAGTGAAAATTGGACTAGGTCCCTGGGTTTTTCTGCCTTGTATTTTTCCTCGTTAACAAAATCTTGTTGTGTGTCTTTACTTTATTTTCCACGTCATGATTATTGATATATATAGTTATAATTAAAGTATTAGTATTGTACGCTAATCAACACTTGGTTTGATCTCAAAAGATTGGTTCAGATTCGAACATAAGCTATATACCAAGTGTACACGTTGTTTAAGTAATCTCCTTGACAGTTTGTGTCTGTATTGGATTACATAATATGTGTATTGCGTAGGCTGATATCGGAAAGATTGTACCGTACTTTCTACCCTCGTCTTTTGAAAGTGGAAGATGAAAAGAAAATACTCTGAAAGGCTTAAACGTTGTGGAGAAATATCTGGAAGTTTGAGTCCAGAAATTGAGAATACAAGTCAACGCAACTAAAAATTATTCTATAATGAATGCAATTGAATAGTTATTGGAGGTTGATCATTCACGAGCACAAGTTAACTGTCTTGAAGTACTTTTTCATCTAGATTTTCTATTAACCTAAAGGTTTATTAATCGAGTTTTAAGTATGTTTTTCTTTTAATTACAATTTTAGTTTACCGTATTAGATTATTATTTTTTGGTGGTGATTAATTTCAGATGGTTTAAGTGTGAATTAACCCAAAGGTAATTCATACTAGTAATATTTAGAATGAACCATGCATCATGCCTTGTTGTATTTTTTCCAAATTTCTTATTCCATTCGACCCAAAGGTATAATAAAATTGTTGTTTGATATGCATAAGATGTTCGTCTTGAACTTGCTAGAATTTTTTATATGTCGCAATTTATGCCCAAAGATTGATTTTGCGATGATACTAATTCATATTTTGAGTTCAAGATGTTTAAGTTTGCGCATTAACATTTTTTTGTTTTTGTTTTTGTTTATACAAAACTAGTCATAAAAACCCAAGGTGACCAAACTTGTGGTACAAAAACCCCACTCAAATGTTGGGATCCATTAAAACTCCATCTTAAACAAAATTGATACAAAAACTCCAAATTTTTAAAAATTGATACAAAAACCCCAAATTTCAAAATTGGTTTCATCAAATTTTACGATGAAACCAAAATTTGGTTTCATCAAATTCTTTTTGGGTTTCATCAACCGCGAGTTACTTTTGTTTTGTTGGGGTTTTTGTGTTACTTTTGTTTTGATGGGTTTTTTGTGGATGAATAGTGACACCTTTGGGGTTATAACTCGCGGACCGTTGTTTATATAGCTGTATAAAGTGATAATAGGCATGTTTGTAGTGACATAAAGACTTGGAAGTAAAGATTCTTGTGTATCATGGTTTATCCAAAAGTGAACCTGTGATGGTACTGAATCTGTTCTAATGTTTTATTTGCGTGTAGATTAAAATATAGATATCATTATACTGTAGCATAGTTCTGAAGAACAGTGGGAGTATGATAACATTGTTTTGTTTATCATCTTATAATAAGTACTTTGTTTTTCATGTTTATATTGTATAAGCAACAGAAGATCAGCAGAAGATTAGTGTAGAAAGAGTCTTTTGATGCTTAGCTCATAATGAGAGCGATACACGTCTCATTTTTAGGCAAAAAATATCTCCCAGATATCAAGGTCTCGAGTGAAACACATATGATATTTTCGGAGATTAATCCAATATTGAGATATACAGGTCTCGACGGACGCATATCTCATATTGAGACGATGGTTTTCTCTTGGGAGAACAATCTCTTATTGGGCCAGGTCTTCCTAGAGATACATAAATGTTCCAGCGGGAACATGTCTTGTATTGAGACAAGATCTCTTCGGAGATAAAAGGCCTCGATGGAGACATATCTCATATTGAGAACAGAAAAGATCTCTTCAAAAATAATAAGTCTTAACGTAGACATATCCCATATTGAGATAAGATCTCTTCATAAATAAAAGGTTTCAAAGCAGATCAGGGTTGTTCCTAAAAAAAAAAAACTGAAGCGAACTAAATTTTCTTTTTCCCTATACAGGGAATGTCGCTAAAACGCGATGGATTTTTTTTTGAATGAACCACGTAGTTATTGTGTGATTCTGATTTTCAAAAAGAATATTATTATATAAATAAACAACTAGAAGTTAAAATGAAAAAAAAAATCAATAACCAAAAATGATCATGATTATTATTTTTTAATAGTTTAAGGAAGATAATTGAAGTGGTAAGAAAATATTCTGTTGTTTTAGATAGAAATAGAAATCTACTTTAAATAGCCTATCAATAATGGGTATTAGTAGACTAACATATTGTGGCTTGCGGTGGGGAGAAGACGAAAGAAAGAGACGAAAAAAGAAACAAAAAAAACTTTTTTATTAAAGCTCAACTATTTACATAAGTCATTTCAGCTTTTCGTTTTTGTTAAAGTTCAACTATTTACATAAGTCATTTTCAGCCCTTCAAATTTATAAAAGTAATAATCCAGTCCATCTTCTTCTTCTTTTTAATGAAAACTTCCAATCAGAAAAGGCTTTTTGTTGCCCCCGAGAAAAAGAGAAGTAAACTTGAGATCTAATCAATTGGTTCTCTAAATGCTTTTTGCATAAAGCCTCTTTTTGCCTTGTTATCTCGAGCTAACCTTGCTAGATATAGTGGAATATTAAGGTATGTATAATCTCATTGTATCTGACTTGTGCTAATACGATTGCTTCTTTGCAGGGTATTCAACTTCACTATCGTTTATGTGAACACCATTAATTTGGTAGCACAACCAATTGAAACACATGATAAAGTACTGTCTATAACAAGATATAGACTCAAATCATGAACGAAATTAAGTGCAATGAAATGAAATAGAAATCAACACAAGCATATATGTGGTTCGACAACGGAGTGTCTACATCCACGGGTGAAAAATAGTTAAGGTGTTTATTAAGATTGTTGGGTTACATTGAAGGAGCTTCGTCAATCTCTTTGTGAGTAATCCATAGCAAGAATAGAAAAGAGAAAAGAAATAGAAACAGAACCCTCCTCTCTCTTCTGCCGACCCAGTCCCCCTCTATAGACCTAATCGTTTTGGTTTATAAAGGGAAAATATCTTCCGGAGAATTACTCTTCTATCCTTAGCTTAGGATTGAAGATGTGTTGGGGTTGATATGGTGTGTGCTGCTGTATTCTTGTGTCCAGCTGCAGCTTCTAATCATCCTCCATGTGTCCATATAGATTATGGTATCTACAATTTGCCCCTTTTCTTGAGGGTCGATGATAAGCGATCCTTAAGAAAAATTCCTCTCACCATAATCGTTCATGCTTCGGTTGTTGTTTCCTTCGGCCGCTCCTTGTCGAAAGGTTCTGTATTCTTATCGTACTGGTACAAGCACTCTTCGTGGCTTGTTCTTTGTTGGTATTTGGCATTGACATTTTCAATACCCGGCTTGGTGCTTGTCCGTTGCATGCTTCAAGTTGAACATGCTTTGTAAGTCCGGTTGAGCAGCAACAACCTATACATCGTAGCGTCGACAACTTTTACTTCACAATACCGTATTATTTGGGGTCACAGGACCTCGTAGGATTACTCAAATTTATCTGGCACAAAAATGTAAGTGGACGACATTTCGTATCAGTTTTTTGTATTATAATAAATAAGGTAAATTCATCTTATGAACAGTAACAAATTTATTAAGTATTTGTATGGTTTGATCTTGCCCCTGCATTGTGGGGAATCGTAAATCGATTGTCGCTGAGGTAAGATGAGTGTTTGAACCTGTCACCCCGTTGGCCAATCTCGGGCCAGGAGATTACCGAACGGTGGGGGTTGAAAATCTCCCGGAGACGTGGTGTAAAACTGAATGATTTGCAAACACCCGTTCCGCTGAGCTGCCAAAGGCATGTCATGTTGGGCATGTCATGTTGGGCATCTCTTTCTTATGGAAGCCTTCCCCCTGGTCGTACACTCATAGACGCTTATGGGGGAGTCCGGAGAGATTGCGTGTGAACGCTTTACCCAGTATGAAGATATGAGACCGGTGGTGCTTGCCCCGGTTCTCCATTATATGCATTAGTATTCAAAAACGTATCCAATTTATGGAAATGTATGCATTATTCCGAATTGAAATGTATCAAATGCATATAACAATGTATGCTAATATAAACAAGATGCAAGGAGTCTGAATATTTGCAAACTCTTTAGTTGTGTGTATGCCCCCTTTTGGTTTCGGAAGGTGGTTCTTGAAGCTTGCGAAAGCAAAAGTATCTGCTCTAACGTAGGATGCTTAGGCTGTCGAATTTGAGCTGCCCCTTGAACTGTGCTTTTGAAATGATTGCCCCGACGAAGAATTTATTAACTTCTCCGTTGCTGTCACTTTTTCTCTATTGCAGTTGCCAAAAATCATGATTTGCTGGAGATCTGTAACAACTAGCACATGCTTCTGTGTGTATTGCCGTCGGGCATCTTTGAGTGAAAAAAGTTTCGAGGTTACAGTAGAAGGCTTGTTTACTTGGTATCCACGTGAGATATTTAATCTCATATTGTATTACCCGCTCGTTTTAGGATCGGTCCAGGA